>NC_072458.1:40000-162500 GCF_027596085.1 Anoplopoma fimbria | reverse complement strand
TGTGGGTCCGTGCTGTCCACCTGTGTATAGTGGATGTGGGTCCGTGCTGTCCACCTGTGTATAGTGGATGTGGGTCCGTGCTGTCCACCTGTGTATAGTGGATGTGGGTCCGTGCTGTCCACCTGTGTATAGTGGATGTGGGTCCGTGCTGTCCACCTGTGTATAGTGGATGGTTAAAGGTTAAAGACGCAGCAGTGCCTCTCTAATGCACGTTCGGCGCTCCTTTGGCTCTTAAAGACAATTGCTCCTAACATCTGTTTACTGGTGAATTCTCCCAGTCACCACCTCCTTTCCTGTATGCTACAGCATTGTCCCTGCAACATGGACCCATTTGGCACCGGCTAACTGCATTGTATGGCATTAGTTGGCTTATTTGGTTGATGTGTGATGAGATGAGATGGATCATGCTTAGAACATGGATCAGCCGCACTAAGCAGGTGTGGTTTGATACTTATTTCTATGGTGTGTGGTGGGAAACTGGATGTAAAGGTTGATTGTGGGGAATTATGGGTAAAAATCAGACTAAGCTGTGAGCTTATATTATGTTTTTCTAATGCATTTGGAGGTAATTAAAGGAGCATGAGTAGCGTTTTTTTGCCTCTAATTACTGTGAATCCAAGATGTATCTTGCTTAGTGTGTGCATGTGTGTGTGCTGGTGCATGTTTGTGTGTGTGCATGTGTGTGTGCTGGTGCATGTTTGTGTGTGTGCTGGTGCATGTTTGTGTGTGTGTGTGTGTGTGTGTGTGGGGGTGGGGGGTGACTTAGTTTATGCATTAAAGGGTTTGGTTGTTGTGTGTGATCTGTGCATTATCTGAACATCCCCCATCTGGTTACATGAAACCAAATATCGTTGGATAACAAAGTGGAGTGTTGACCTACTGACCAGGTACCGTGGTGTCAATGTACTAAATTATTAAAGCTACGCTAGGGCATCAAACTCTCGGCTCTGTAAGTAACACGCTGGCCCTGAATACTCAAACCCATCTTCCCTTGAAATGATTCAAACCCCAAGATGGAATCACTATTGTATGGTGAGTGAATGTTCGGTATCCAGTCGGACCCCCTCTTGCATCCTGATGGTTTCCCGTCATGTCAGTCTGTGCTGCTCGCACACAGTTTGCAGAAAGAGCCGGAGACACCCTCAATCAACTGCACTTTTCTGTCTGCAATCTGTCAGATGTGAAAATGGTGTGGTGAAGTAGCTGGTTCTGTTATGCAGCAGGACACGCTGCTCATTCTGTCCATCAAATGGAAGAGAAGGGTCATTTTGACAGGACACTGAACGATTACACAGAAAAAGGGTGCAGTGTAAATTTATTTTTTTCCCCCCTCATTTTCTTAACTTATATAAACTGTCACAATATGCATCTACAGAAATTACAGTATTTATATCACATTTACATTTATAAATTCATGTGCTGTGGGCGTGAAAAACAACTCCAAACTGCGAATAAAACCCCCTGTCATTTTTTGAAAGCAGATTTTTGGAACGATCCCACTCTGTCCATTCAAACTGTCTCTTCCTCATTCACCAGGAAATACAGGACATTAAGAAACAAGATTAATCACAATGCAGGTTTGCTGTGACTTCTCAAGTCTCATTCAATCTTAAAATAGATTTTCTTTTCTCGAACCAAGTTAAAAAAAAAAAAAAGAAAGGCAATGTTTGGTGGATATTTCTTGCAGTGTGCAGGTTTGAATTTGCCAAGGCTCATTCTGTTGCATCAACACGCATTGCATAAAATCACATTATTTATTTTCACCATCATGTAAAGAGGCTCAGTAATGATGCTCTGTCTTGATGGGTGCATGAAGATGAAGTGTCCCCAGCACCCAGAGGAAAACGAGATGCAGGGACTGGACCATAGACTGTATAAAATATGGACCAGTCTCCATGACATCACCCGTGTTGTGAAGCCCAAAGTGGGTGGCTATGGCTGTTGCCATCTCGTCAGTGCCTTTATAGCCTAACTCTAAAAATGTGCAAAAAGGTGGATCATCCATGGGGCTGAGGCGGGCCTGGGTGACACAGCAGAGGGAACAGATAGCGGATAGCGACCTGGCACATTACCCATCTGTCACTCAAAGCAACCACGCCCTCAATTGACTTAAATAATTAGCTTTACATATTTTAAACGGGTGAGTTGTATAAAAATCCACCTCCGGTACAGTTGACATTAACAGGGATATTGGCTAGAGACACTGAAACCATCTTTTTTACCAGGCTGTCATTTTTTTAAATTTCTGTCTTAAGTTGGAGCTTGTTGTCGTGGAGACAGCCTGAAGTGGCCAATTCGAGGAACTGCAGTTTTTGGCACTTCCCCATTGGCTTGATTTCTCAGCACCGGAGAGTTGCCGTTTGCGTAGGATAAGCAAGGTACCCGTCTAGCGTGAAGCTGTGAGGGACAACATGTCAGTGTCCTCTTGTGTTTTCAAAATAAAATTCTGTCTTTACAGGAAGTTAGGATTTGGCAGCAAAACTACTAAGTAAGGTTTAGGAAAAGAACGGGAGTGACGTTAACTTCACTGACCAACGCCCAATGTGACAAAATAGTCATGTGACTAGCAATTCACATGAGTCAGAAGACTAATGCTTACAATGACAATGCTAACATGGTGATGTTCAGCAGGTATGATGTTTATTTCATATTCACCATCTTAGTTTAGCATGTAAGTATGCTAACTGATAAGCAATAAACTCAGAGTGCAGCTGAGGCTGATGGGAATGACATTAGTTGTTCAGGTATTTGGTCATTCATCAGAATATTTGATACATTTGGAATTTTGACCTGAAGGTAACACTAGATGAAAAGCCAGTGGATCACCAACAATATAACTATTCATCCTATGGTGGACTTTTATGTGTGTAGACAATTCCATGGGAATCCATCCAGCAGTTGTTGAGACATTTCACTCAGAACCACACACGTCAACCTCATGGTGAGTGCTTGTAGGATTCATCATATGGAAATAGCAATCCATCCAGCAGTTGTCAAGATATTCAGTAAAAGCAAAAAATGTCAACCATCTTGTGATGTCTGGACATTGTCATCCCTGGAGCCATGCTGCTAGCATGGATAAAAACAACCAGCTAAGTTTGACACTCACAGTAAAAGAACACACTTCCAAACCAAAGTGATGCCAAAAATGAGTGTCAAGGTTTTCTAACATAACCTCTAAAACATTAAATGATTCCAGACATGAAAGCAAAACTTAATTTGGACTTGGTCACAAGGTTAGCCTAACGCAATACACGGAGCATCATTGAGAAATGTAATGGATTGTGGACTAAAACACAGAATAAAATGACATATCAGATTCCCATGCCATTAATAGCTGCTTTGGAGTTAAACCTTTCAGAATCATCATTACTTTACTCTCCCAATGCAACATGGCACTGATAGACTATCCTTTTGCAACAAAGCACTTTGTAATCATCTCTGCAGTGTATCAAAGCTACTTGTTTAAAATCCTGGAAGCAATACCGGTCTGGATGACAAGGTGAAGTGCTTTACGATTTCCATATTGTTGCAGTTATCTCCAAATCCGACCGCTGCATTAAAGCGCAGGGCAGAGGAGATAGAAAAACCTCCCCATGGTGATATAGTGCATACATTTAACATCTAGATGAATGTATGCTGTCGATAACTACAAATTGGGGTATCAGTAGCTGGCTATGCACATATTCCCTCCCAGATTCTCTCTTATCTATCTACCTTCCCCCCCCCCATCAGCCCCGGCTCTTATGTTGTGTCTTAAGCCATAAAGAGGCCATTTTGCATATTGCATATCAATAGAGCATATAACTCTTAACACTGGATGTTTTATTAGGCTCTCACGTACACAACCAGCACATTTGCAGCCATTCATGCACAATATTTATATATATGCATGCCATGCTCAGTCATCCATGTGCTTTATGCAGGTAAGGTTTAAAGATATCTGGTGATGGAGACATCAACCAGTCAACTTTTATGAATATAGAAGCTTTCTTTTTTTTTGCCGCCATATCATTAACCTGTATTTGTGACTGTAGTTAAAATAAATTAAAGTAAAATATGAATGCCATATATAAAGTAAACTAAACTCTAAGTGGATGAAAGTCAGCCTCGGGGATCAGATGTGGGGTGGCGGGATTCAATAATCAGGATGCAGTTTTTTTGTTTGCCTAGTGTAATAATCAGCTCAGGTTCTGAAAGGGCCACCATGACCGATTCATGGTCTAATCTGGCTTGCTTGCTAATATCCTTGCGGTAATTAACAGTATAACATTTACCTTTGAGTTAATCAGCGGACATAACATTTGTCATTTAAAATGTTGCCTGTGCTTCAGCCGTATCTGCCTCACAGAGCCAAACAGAAGGAAGGAGGGAGATTACTGTCGTTATGAAAGGCAGGCCGGCACAGATGAGGTGATTAGATGCTGCAGACGTTATTGAGGCTAAAATAACCAGGTGCATCCATGTTGGTTTTTTTTTCAAATGCAGAGTGGATTCAGTATTTGCTAAATGTTGCAGTGGATTGAAAATCTGCTATCCTCAAGCTTGTTGTAGACAAACATTAGCCATGAACACAATGCATGAACAAACTGTAACATATGCATAATTTATATCCCAGCTACACAAGTGGAGTCAGTCAATTATGTCAAATTTCATGACATTTTATACAGTGAGTCAAACATTCTTTAAACATATCTCCCCTTCTCCCGCCCACATCAAAAAGGAGAGACAAGTATAAGGAAATGCTTGAGTTTTCAAAAAATCTATGTATTTGATACAGTGTGCAAATGATAGAAAAAGTTATAGGGGCACTCCAACAATTTTATACATAAACTCATTATGAGGAGGGCTACTCAGCCTGTTAAAAAAGTTGTGTAATGTCCTTTTTGGCTCGGGAAGGAGCTTTCCAAAGTCTGAGAGATTTAGTCTGATGATTTTGGCATGGCCATTAGTACAATTTCATTTGAAGTCTTGGAGACTTCAAATGAAATTGTACTAATGGTAATGTATACAACCGAAAAGCTCGGTTAATACCAAGGGGCTAGGCGTTTGAAAGAAATGGGCATTAAGCGTACATGAAGGGTCTGAACAAAAGCTGATTATGGAGGCATTGTGAGAAAAGTAAGATTCAATGTTTTTGGAAGTCGACCCAAAGTTTTGAGCAAAACATCATGATATCTTGACCTCGTCGTAGTCCTATGAATTCAAAAAGTCAAAAGCATACCAATCACACACACAGTGATTGAGCCAGTTGTCAGTATGGCCAATATCATTCCTATGGGCATAAAATGGATGCTAAGGCTGTTCCAATTGTGCTTAATGCCACCCTGACATTTTCTAAGTGTGTTTGCCGGGATATTAATGCAAATCTTTTGTTAAAAGGGCATTTTTTTGGAGCAGTGTGCCCACTCTCTGTTGGCAGGCTCGGAGAGTTGGCGACAAGACAAACACTAATAAAATAGCGAGGCCTGTCTTGTAAATCCAGGTTCGGTGGAGAGGTGTCACTTTGATATCATGCATTTTTCTATCCTTCACACTTCTCTTCTAATTGTCAGCACTCCCACTCATATCCATAAACACACCATCATTGTTGCCATAATGGAGCTGCTCTAAATGGAGAGTTAGCACCTTGTTTTGACTGATTTGACCTCAGAGCTGAGTATTTAATCACACCCGCTGCCCTTATTGCAGGATAACGGGTCAACGCCGATCCAATAATTACCTTCCATGAATTGTAGGCTCACAGTGGATGTACGGGGCACTCATCATGCACAAAATGATGTAATGTAGAGAAAGATACCCACCCAATCCCCCCAAAAAACTCTGTGTTTGAATCGTCTCGTGGATGGGACCTGAAACAGAGCTCGCAGGCGAACGGCAAGGTTAAAGAGGCGAGGGTAATTGCTGTAACCTATCTGGGTGGAAAAATGTTTGCTCGTGTTCCCAGTGTACTCTTCTCTGATGCACTTAGGCATGAAATTGTTCCCCTTTCCACCCTAGCAAGCCCCAAGCCCAAGTCCATTGCCCATTTCTAGCCGGGCGAGTTGGTCTTTCATGTGTGTCTGTTAAACCAAGGAGTTGTCTGTTTGCCTTCGGTTGCCTGCCCGAGTGTTTATTTGAGTGGTTGTTGATGTGTGTGTGTTTGTGAGGGGGTGGTGGTGGGGGAGCGGAGGATGGGTGTTGTGTGTCAGCTGGCTCTCTCTACATTCTTAGCTGACTGAAAGAATAAGCGAGCGAGCGAGCGTTGCAATGATTGCGAGCTGCATGGAGAACTGCGGCGGAGTGATCACTGAGCATTTCATGATAAAATCAGAGGGAGAAAGAGAAAACAGAGGAGGAGAGAAGCTGATTTTAGGACTGGCTCAACTGCTTCTGGAAATTAGCATATGCCCATTCATATATTCCAAGAGGAATGTGTGTTTGTGTGTGTGGATTGGTGTGTTTTCACCTTGACTGATGACCATGAGTTACTGCCATTGGGGAGCATTGGAGTTCAACAAGTCATACAGTTTAAAAAATATGATTATATTCCTATGTGTGTGTGTGTGCTTCACTGTGTGTGCGTAAGTCCCTGTACTCACAAAAGAAAGCCACTAAAGGGAAGGATATATACTACAACATGCTTCCTGCTGAGTTATGGGCTTGAAAAACAATACACAGAAGAACATGTGTTTGCATTACATATTCTTACTGTATATTCTATAGTAATTCTCAAGGGGAATACACACATCAGGGTTTCCTGTGACAATTGTGTGCAGGAGAAAAAATATTTATAAGCATCTGGCTCCCAGTTGGGAAAGACCCATTATTTTCCATGCATGACTGCATTGATGGGACTCACTGCTGTCATAAAAAAAATTATTAATTACTCTTATTTATCATGATGGAATATAAAAACATCTATATTTGTGCTCTTATAGTGAGTGTAAGAATCAGTTTTATTTCATTTGAAGTAGACCAAACATGTCTTTAAAATGTCCTTTTGTTAATCAAAATTGACCTTACGCTAAGAATGAGTCTTCATACAGAAGAAAGTGCTCCTCGTCTATTTTTGAGAGGCGAGGGGACATCAAAGTATAACTATAAAAAAAGTAATTGGTATAAAAACAATAATTACCAAATCTCAGTACCACTTCAAGTCACATAAAGTAATTTTTCTATCTACTTTGGAAAAAATCAGATTCTGATTTAAATGCTTCAACAGCAAGACCTCCAGCACATGCAAGAGGGTAAATGGCTGTCTGTGTGAAGTGGTGGTGGGGGGCACCTAAGGGCCTCTTTATCAGTTTAATGTACTTCATATTTCACCCTAATCTGCTTTTGGCCAAAATACATAAAATGATGCTTCAAAGGAGCACGTCCTCCCTAACCAATAAACAACCAAGATATAATAATGACGATGTGTTGGTCTAATGATCATTTCAAAATGTACTCTTCAATATTCTACCACTGTATTGTACATGAGTGGGGAGCTTTCAAAAGACAATAGAATTTTATAGCATGAGAGACAATTATTATAACATTTTAAATACTGAAAATGACATTCTATTTAGGTATTTTCAACATGTCAAGATTTCCTTTTTTTCAGATTTATATTTCCCTTTTTTATTGAGCAGTAGCTTACTTTCG
This sequence comes from Anoplopoma fimbria, assembly GCF_027596085.1. Taxonomy (NCBI): domain Eukaryota; kingdom Metazoa; phylum Chordata; class Actinopteri; order Perciformes; family Anoplopomatidae; genus Anoplopoma; species Anoplopoma fimbria. The sequence goes on along the minus strand of NC_072458.1, from coordinate 154,871 downwards.
TTAGCCAATGCAACAGTAAGCATGTTGAAACATACTTGAAGGACTAATCTATCTTTCTAACACCAAGAAACTCTAACAAGGTCTTTGACAAGACAAACAAGACTAAATGATTGTCTTGTTTTCCTGAAGGATGTTCAGTCATGCAATATGTGAAAGTACTTTCTAACTTGATCAACAGAAAGGCATCAAGAAAAATGAGTGCTAAAAGGCAGAGTCGAAAGCTACTATTCTAGGTATAAAAGTCAGCATCCTCTTCTTTTGATGATGTTGAAGGGTAGTTAGCTAGATTCTTAGTATTATAGTAGCCTAAAGCAGAAAAAACACACTTTTTAAATCCATTCCTTTCAATTTTGCTTTTTGTAAAACACAAAAAAAACAAGTGTCATAAAACACTGCTTAAAAGCATGTAGCCTGATTCATGGAAAAGCCTTGAAACAAGTTGACTGATTGGATATGAAATTATCTCTCCCCAGTGGCAAGTAAATAGGAATGACATGAGAAGACCTGGTGCCAGATTTAATGAAGGATTGAACTGAATGTTTTTTACGGTCGAGGCATGGCTCTCCCCTCATGGTGGAACCATAAGAGGGATGTGTTTCACCTGAAGATGATCAGAGGACGGAGAAGCAGGAAATGGGGAGCACAAGTATTAAAGTGGGTGGGATGATGGCCTAATGGAGTGGATGAGCAATTGCGTCGATGACTCAGGATGAAGGGATGGCAGCCATTTGATGAATGGGTGATGGCGGGGAGTGAGGATGGGATGGGGAGAGAGAGATATGAAATGATAGAGAGGAGTAGTCTTAAAAAGCTACATCATACGGTAGCTATTCATTTCATTTACCCCCGTTCTCTCCTCAAGGTGCACCACTTTTGAAAATGTCTTTGTCCCCCGTTCCTGGCTCCCTTCCTGCCTTCTATCATGTATTCCCTATTCCCTGTCTTTTGGCTTTTATTTTCCACTCCCATTCCATGCTTCCTCCTTCCTTCCTCTTTCTTACTTCTTCCCTTTTTCCCTCCGCTCTATTCATCATCTCATTCTCTCAATTCCTCCCCCATCTCATCTTCTGCCTATTTCCCTAATGCCCCCTTAATATCTGCCTCCATTACGTCTTACCCTGTCCCCATTTTCTAGACGTTGTCGTCTCCCATTTTTATTTCATTTGTCTAACCTCTCAGCCTTACTCTAATAGCTGCCATGCTTAATTTCTCCCCCTCCTCTGTCCTCATCTCGTTGTGACCTCTACCTCTCTGCACACCCCCTCTTGCAACAATAACATTTCGGCCTCCCCATCGCTCTCCCTCTGCATGTTTCCCTTCGTATTTTACATCGAGCGGTCCCTTGCCTCCTCTCCACATCCCTCTCAATCTCTTGTAAGCGGGGCAGGTGGCGGCGCAACTACATGCTTTCAATGGGACATGCCTGCACTCAGATTTAAATAGATAATGGCAGAGCTCTAGCGCTTGTTGGGCTTTCTGAATAATGCAGGAGCTCCCGAAGGCATTGTTGCCAGGCATCACTGATGGTGACATGCATACGCCAGCTCGCAAGCTTGCAATATTGATAACAAGAGAGAGGAAGTGCCGGTTATTTTATTCCCCCCTATATGCCAGCTTTGTTTTCTTTAGTTAAAGTTGACCCCCATTCTTATATTGTTATTATTATTAATATAATAACCATGACCCCTAAAGTGCCCTTCAAAGAAAAACAATAACATCAGTTGTTGCATCAAATGCTTAAATTAGACATGTTTAAGTTCAATTGACGAAACCCTCTAGCGGATGTAGGGATCATGACTCTTGCCCATTGGGAGCAAAGGGGAAAGTAGCATGACATTGTTGAAGAGCCAAGCTCAGGAACCAAGGATTTCACATTTGTCAGCTTCAGCTCCTCTGTCATCACGTCACTTCCTCGTATATCTATCTCCCACATCCTCACTGGGAGAGGCTATGATGAGAGGAAGAGACAAACAAACACAGGACTTTCATCCACAAGACCCCCGTTCGTGACCCGTGCAATACTGAAAAACGCAGACATTTTGTGACGTTAGTCGCTAGTTACATGAATCGTATATCACCCTCTGGTCACATGGGTCGTTAGTCAGTTAACGTCAACCACGCTCTTTTACTAAACCTAACTAAGGGGTTTTCTTGCCTAAAAATCATGTGAAGAAGGACGTTTATTTTGAAAAGACACAATGAAAAATTGGAATACCTAGCTACATGGAACTAATTGGAGCCATTATTATGTAAGGTGACAGAAGGCCAGAGATTGCTTTGGCAGTTAAGATGGTGACCTGATATCACTGATTGGAATGTAAATAATAGAACTAATTGCCTGAAACATTTAATTTTCTAATTACACTGAGAGACAAGATGATGAGTATTGTATACGGATCAGTCCAATCATGGTGGTACAAGGATGAAGCTGGGTCCTGTCTGTTAGATTACTGCTGGTTAGTTTAAATTTATGCCCGAGCCTGAAAAAAACTTCTGTCTGAAAATATTCTGTGAGGAGTCCAGTCATGAGACAGTTTTTGTGCATGATTTGAGCCATCAAAGGCTGCCGGAGCATGTTATGCACTTAAGTACAAAAGTTGTCAAAATGAATTTGGAGCATTTAGATATAAAAATCTCATCCTCTACAACAACTTATTACAGTCATATATCTCATATTGTATAATGTATATCTTTAGGTTTGAACATGGAGCATAAAACCAGATTACATTGGGGACAGATTAACAATCTTCTTTATAGACAACAAAGATAAGATCACCAACACCATTCTTTTTATCTTCTCTTTCTTCTCATGCCGTCTGATAGTGTCATTTGATCAAATGTCATGCTCTCATGAAACCTAATCATCAGGGATGATTGTTTAGTTTTTCCCAAAAGCAACTGCACTAATAACTATCAGAGTTGTCCATTCTGTCGTGATCACTAATCTTCTGGACTGTTTGCCAGCTCATCTGAGATTGGCTGGTCAATCAGAATAGCTTCGTCATCATTTGTAACTCCTGCAGTCAAAGGGAAAGATGGAGACTTAGCTTTAAAGAAAATAAGCTCTTTTTTTTCAAATGTAGGTAGATTTATTAGCCCGTGAATTTTTGTGCTTTTCAGACTTTTCAAACTTTAAGGGAAGTCTAATGGTAAAAAGTCATAGGGAAATAGCATAATGGGAGAAATAAGTGGAGCTGTAAAAAAATGAAAAATATGCCTCATTGTCTCCAGGTATTCTTGCTGAGAGCTATGCACCGGTGCTTGAGGTAAGAAGGGGACAAGAATACAGAGAGAGTTGTGTTTGTGATCTTATCTGGTTGTTTTCTCTCATGCTAGTTATTCACTACTTTTTCCTGTATAGCCTTCTCCCGGAGGGCGTTTCTGACTTTTCAAGAATACAGGGTTGGTCCCTCAGGGGGGCATTTTAGGAAGCTGTTTGTGTTCTGACTGTCTGTCAGAGAGAAAGTGAGAGAAGGGAGAGAGAGAGAGAGAGAGAGAGAGAGAGAGAGAGATGGAAATGGAGAAGAGGAAGGCACTCGACGGTGTTTGATCAGTGGGATGCTGAGTCACACGGGGATGTGATGGAGCGATTGGTGGTTTACGACAGAGGAGAGGGAGCAGATAGGACGGAATAAATGTGAGTTTTGAGAAGTAAAATCTCAGTGGTCTCCTTTCTCCTTCAAGGTGTCTCTCTTTTGCGGAACAGACACACGTGCAGACACATATGCACAGTACACAGTTGCTCTCTCTTTTACCACCCTCTGTCTCAGTGGGGGTCTGTCTTTGAGTCAGTGTGAAATCTGTGAGGTAGATGAAGCAAAAATCCTGTCATATGTTTTGCCATCCATCAGAGGTTTGGTACAGTGTCTGCTGTCAGCGGTGTTTTTACCAGAGCAGACAAATGTGGGGCCCTAAAACCTCCAACAATGCCGAGCCGCCTCTAGGATAATGTGTCCTAGTGTTCCAGAAATACATAAACCATTTTACAGTTACCTTACTGCTTCTGCTCCACTGCAGCCCCTCACAACGCTAAGTTTGGGTGTAGCCCCATATATTGCAAACAGAAATTATACAAACAATACAACACATCTATAATATAAGAAATCGTTAGGGTTGAAGAAATTCAGCCAAATAAAAATGTTCATTTTATCGCACAACAGTTATAACAGAATGTTATGAAGTTTTATGTATTCATTAGCAGAACAACAGTAATATTGCCAAATAAATGTCCTTGTTGTTATCTTAAGCTGGCAAGAAAAAGAGCATCAGCTGTGACTTATTAACAATAATTTGTCCAATGCTAATCAATTAACGTCAGACTCTCTCCATTCACTTGACACATTTTGATTTGGCCACATTTATTTAAGCCTTTTTATTTCATTTTCCAGCTGATGGAATTCATTATTCAAAAAAATAATAACAATTTGACAGTTGAATGAAAACAGCTTTGTACAAGAAAACGAATGGAATTGCAGGTTTGACGTTAATATTTCTCCCCAAAGTAAGACTGTAAGCTCTACAACATGTCATTATAACAGCAATGCTGATTTCCAGTCGGGGCCAGTTTGGGTTAAATGTGGCTCGCCTGGAGGAGGGCCAGAGGAAGGAAGGGAGCAGGAGGGGCCCGCAGCTGTCACACAGCTCTGACCTGACTGCACACAGGAGGAGCAAAGGTCCGGCGGCCCAACATGATACTGCAAGGACCCTGACCTCCGTCTGCGATGTGACGGCCACAGCTAATGAGGAAGCACACTCGAATATGAATCATAATTCAGTGAGAATAGAACTAAATACAGATGAGCTCATTTATTGTTTCGACAAAGAAAAGTGAGACAGTACATTGTTATTTCAATACTTACAATGCGGGTTGTGACTGTCAAATGTACAACAAACTGTCGGTTATAATGCTGGATCGGACCCCTTGCTGTGTAGACATTGGTGGCAAATGCAGTGCCACCAGCAGGCAAGTAAATAGGCAAGTGACAAGCTCCATGGGTGGGGGGGGGGGGGGTGGGGGTGGAGGGTGGAGGGTGGGGCGCACTAACAAGGTGCACGCACACACACCCACACTCCTGCCACTGTGACAGTTGCATTTGTTGGATCACCGGAGGGCTACAGGACCAAGGCCATTAGAGGCTGAGCACAGCCAGAGTTCTGGTATCTACAGCACCCACTAATGGAATACATTCACCACCCCTGTGAGTTTGTGTTGGTGTGTGTGTGTGTGTTTGTGTGTGTGTGCATTTCAATGTCTGTGTGCAGCTACACATGCGAAGCAAAACTCTACAGTTTATGTAAATGCTTTGTGCAGTTAATGAAGCCCTTTCCTATAAACGCATGAATGCATGTGTTCCAGCATTCCTATCATGGTTCGGGTAAGCTCATCCTCAGTGTTGGCTGCACTCATCAGTACGTCACAATGATCTCTGTAGGAATGCTCATATAGTTTTAGAGACAATCGCCTCTGGGCATTATGTAAAGAGGAGTGGTGCCAGAACCATCGCTCGGTCTATTGATCGATTTTGAGAAGCGATTAATCATTTAAGTGATTCATGCCAAACATTCGCTTGTTTCAGCTTCTCGAATGAGAGGATTTTGCTGAGCTCTCTGTTTAACTTTATTGTATATAACAATGAAGAAATGTAAGGATTTGTTACATTCAGGTACATTAGCATTAGCTGTAGAAATAGGCACGTTAACTGGTTTCATTGAAGATAAAAAGACTTATGTTAGAGTTATGTAATACAGATGAGATTGAAGATCAAGTTAATTTCTAAAGCGTCTTTGGGTATCTAGAAAAGCGCTATATAAAATTAAAGTATTATTATTATTATTAATATTAATTTCACGTTGTCCTGCTCATTACATGATGATTTAAGGTCGATATGTTTTAGTAAAGTTTGTTTGGATGATTATAAAAAGCTTGACTTGTTTTAGAGAGGGAACCTGTTAATAGCAGATGTATGCAAGAAGTTCTGTTCTTGTCTGACATCATTGCAACAGTACATTTAGTGACTTATAAGTGCATACAGGCTGGACATTGTAATGTGTATGACATGATATATTAAAAAACATAGAATGTATTAGGGTTCTTCGTCTTCGGGCTGTGGGGTCGGTTAGGGCTTTTATATAATCATAAGATGAATTAATCAAACAGGAAAAAATAAGGGCCTGTGTCCACTTGGCACCTTTTTTTCAGAACGCAGCATCCAGCATCTTTTTTGTGAGTGCTCTGCAGCCGCTCTGAGCACTTCAAGTTGAAAAATCACTGAACCTTTCGGGAAAGTGCTCATGATGTCACTGTAGTAAATGGAGCAGAAGCTTGTTTAAGCAGTGTCTTACTATCCTGAACTTTATATTTCCGACCGACACTATCATAACATAGAACAAAAAGCCTATTTCGGAGCAGATCAGCCAGTTGGACACTGAATGTTGCTAGCACAGGGACAAAGCTAGTCCATCATACAACCGTTGGTGATATGTTGTTAAGATATTGTTGAGTTTCTTTAGTTGTTGCTGGGTTGAAAAGCTCCCCAGCGCCCTGCGGTCACTTTTATGCCAGACTAAGGCGTTATGTGGACACAGGCTGTAAATAAACTGTGTGGAAAAAAAAGCGGTACTCCAACTGAGCCAATAACAGCAACTGGGTTAGATAGCACCATGTCCATGTTATACCTTATTTCAAAGCTGAAACGCTGATTGTGCTCTCTGTTACAAGCTGAGAGCACTTCACTACCTCATATCAGTAGACTGATATGGTTTATGCACAGAATTCATTGACAGTTGTGAGCCCCGACTTTCTGATAAAACGTTCAGTCCCTTTTCAAAAAGGCAATTTAATGACCAATTTTCAAATTGTTCGTTGTACAAAGGTTAAATAGTGTTTATTGTACTCTGTGATGGATTTACTTTTGAGTGAAAACGGCCAGGAATTAAGTGAGTGATGGGATTGTGTTGTGCTCGGTGTGTGTGTGTGTGTGTGTGTGTGTGTGTGTGTGTGTGTGTGTGTGTGTGTGTGTGTGTGTGTGTGTGTGTGTGTGTGTGTGTGTGTGTCCTCTGAGCTCACCGTGCAGCGCCCTGTGCAGCCCAGTGTGACCGTTTTCTTTGACAGCTCTTGTGGATTGGTGTGTACGTTCGTGGAAGTGTGTGTGTGTGTGTGTGTGTGTGTGTGTGTGTGTGTGTGTGTGTGTGTGTGTGTGTGTGTGTGTGTGTGTGTGTGTGTGTGTGTGAGCGTGTGTGTGTGTGTACACTTTGAAAATAAATCCCACAGCTCATATCTATAGGTAGCTGCCTTTCCAACTTATATGATTTCGCCTGTCACTCACTCTTGACATTCTCTTTATTCCCTTCTATCAGCTCAGGTGTTCTCCCTTGTCTCTGCTTCAGTACATCAGTCTTGGAGGTAGATGGACAAGGGTGAGGGTCAAGGTGGAGCCAACGGGGAGTTTAAGAGAGGGTCAGAGAGAGACAGGGGAAGTAGGGGTCAGCAGTGATGGAGAACCCGGGAGAATGGGGACCGGTCGGCAAAGAGAGATTGGATGAGGTCGCTGGAAAGGAAAGATTCAAGGAAGGATGAGGGCGGTGAGAGTGGGGGTGAAGGTGAGGTGAAAAGGGAGGATTGGGAAAGAAGGAAGGCCAGAGGAGGATGGATTTGTTGATATTAGGCTGAAATTAATAAAGGGGGAGGGAGGGTGCAGGCAGGTGGGTGGTCGAGGAATTTGGTAATAGCAAAACTGTGTTTCCAACAACATCCATTGAACCCTTTGAAATATGATTTTTATTTGAAAGTACACACAAAAAAATGCACTTTCATTTTTTAAAAAACAAGCTTCTAAACCCTGCAATGGATGAATTTCACTTTACCAGTGCAAATTAGCTTGGGTGAAGGTTGTTTTAAAGGGTATCATTTTGGTAGATGTTAGGAGAATGATGCTTGATTTGAAGAAACTATCAAATAATGAGTTAATTTGCATAAAGGAAATTGAATAATCTCGTAACCCTGAAAACTTTGCTTGGTGAAAAACACAACTGAGACATATTTTAAAAGAATTGTAGGGATAAAGGGATTATTATAAAAGAATGGTTCTGGGAAATAAGCTTATTCGATTCCTTTCAAAGGGTAAAGGTAATCGTGAAGCATATTGTTTGCATGAATGCTTCTGCTGGAGTTGTTTTTGGAGTATTTGCAACATTTCAACTCATAAGGACATCTATTCAAGTCTTTGCATAGACTTGATATGCAATTGACCCACTACAAAAAACCAAAAAATTTGCTTCGAGTTTGGTTTGACCACACCTTAAGAAAAGATAAAAATCTCTTGTCTGCCCATGGTTAGGGAGCCGGTGTCAGGACTTCTTTTGACCCTAGCCTAGCTTCCCATAAAGACAGAAAACTCTGTCCAAAGTGAAAATTCTCTTACCCAATTGTGGAATAGGCCATTATGTGAATGCAGAATATATATAGCATCAATGCCGGGTTTGTGATTGACATCAATCGTCTCATCTTACAACTGAAAATAGCAAAAAGTAATTTTCCCTATGATTTCTTCTATCCCTTTAAGGTATGTGAATCCTGCACAACCAACATGAATATCACAAACAGTTATGTCGTCCTTATGATGACAGTTAGCCTCCATGGTTCTCATTCATACCCATCCATTGAAACACTTTCTCTCCAGGGTTAGGTCATTGTGTCCCTCTCTCTCCCTCTTTCCATATTCAGTGCAGCCGTTCAGGTCACTTCTAATTACTGGGGTACAATTGGAATTGGCTTTTCAATTCTCAACGCTGCAGTGTGGAAATCACAAGGTGCCGGTGCCAGCTTTTCTCCCGCCCCCACCCCGCTGCTCAGCGCCCTCCTAGTATGACTTGATATGCCTGGTACATTCACCTCCCTGCACCAACACTTTTGCAATGCAGTGTGACTGTGTATGTTTGTGTGAGGCTGAGAAAGAAAGATGAGGCTATTACTGGAAGTTACTGTAAGACCAGTATATGTGGTGGGAGCAGTGTGTTGAGACAGCGAGGATGTGAATATGTGTGTGTGTGTGTGTGTGTGTGGGAGAGAGAAAAGGGTGAGTGCATGTGTGCATCAGAGAGAAAAAAAGAGGCATTTTCTGGGAAGCGAAGGAGGGATGGGAGTGGCAGAAAGAGCCTGGTTCTCTCTCTTCTGTCTTTTCTTGGGTCCGCAGTGCAGGAGAAGAGCAGATTAAAGTGAAGACGCTGCTTTTGAAGTTGGGCAATGTAAAAGAAGCAGCACGCATAGACGCACACACACACACACACACACACACACACACACACACACACACACACACAGAGCGGCTTCTTCCTTATAGCCTACAAAGTGAGGGAATATCAATGCTGCTCAGACTGCCTTTGATTCAAACTGCCGCTATGTGATCCCTCACAACGTTTTAAGGTCCTCCCGCCTCGACCACAAGAAAAACACCCCTTAAAAAATAAATAATGAAATCCCTTCCTCTATTTAAATGAGAGCAAGGTGACAAAGAGGTAAACTCGGTTTAGTCCTTCTGACTGAGTTTTTGTTTGTGGCCGTTTTGGGGATTTAGAGCCTTGGTCCATGCAGATACACGCCGGCAGCCCCGAAAGCCCGCTCGCTATCAAAGACGCGGATGTAAATATCAGCTGTAAATGTTTGCAGTGGTGGTAAATAAGAGGATTAAGTGTACACGTTCGCCACACATACACATAGACTTACACACGCTCAACCTAGCCGAGCGTAAGAGGCCTAAATATGAGTCTGATGGAGAAATGTCAAGAGGTAATTGTAGCAGTACTCAGAGTGTTGAAATGTCAGATTCACCCACCTATAAGTGAATGGATTCCAACCTGCGCCCCATAATGCCATTCATTAGAGATGAATGTTCCCTAAACTAATGGTAAACAATGATAATCGACCACTTCATGTTAATGATTTTGTTATTGCGAGCATGATGCGTTTACCATTTGTGTGCATGTCCGTGTGCACTTAAGGACTAGAGGATGCGTGTTCAGGCACAACTACTAACATATCTGTGAGTGTGTTTGTGTGTGTGTGTGTGTGTGTGTGTGTGTGTTGTATTCACATCCCTTTACAGACTGATAAGGCTTATGCTCGGCCTGGATTGCAGTGAAGTGGCCGAAGTGACAAATCCCCAATAATACTGCTGATGTCACTCCAGAAGAGCTGTCGACTGTGTGTGTGTGCGTTTGTGTGTGTGTGTGTGTGTGCTGGATGGGGAGGAGCTGTCCAAAATAACCTCAGAAACGCAGGGGCGTCATAATGTGAATAAATTGGATTTTAATGTCCCTGTCAAGTCGAATGGTTTCCCATTTGAATTCTCTGGAGGCTGGTACAAGCACACTCCATAGCTGCTTTCCGACATGACCTAAAATTCCCTGTCTCTGCGTGGGGGTGGGGGTGGGGTGGGGCAGCTGGAATAGTGCCAGCCTTTCTTCTTCTCTGGCTTCATCGTTTTGCATCATTCCCTTTGACTATAGCCAAAAGAAAGTGGAATATTTAATGATTAAGGCTTTATTCTCACACAGCATTCAGTGTCCATTTTTCCCCCTTTCTTTTTACTGTCTTTCCTCTTATCCATCCAACTATTTATCCAGGAGTATATCTAGTATCAAACTACTTTCAACCAGCGGCCGGTTGCACAAGCTCTTTGTTAGTTCCACGTTAGCCTTGCTATTTCATTGTGTTGGTCTAGGCGTGTTTATTAAGTGTATTTATCACTAATTAAAAATGTGCTCTTACCTAGCTGTTGTTAAGTATTTACACCCAATAGCAGCCAGGTGCGTAACCAAACAGACAAAACTAATGTTAGCTTGCTAGTATATGACCTGTGTAAATAAGATGAGATAGAAAATAGTCGATACAACTGACCAGATAAAAATGTACAACCTTATCAGATTAAGTGATGTTAAATAAGAATTTGAAATAGGATACGATTTGTATTAAAAAAAATAAGACTAAATAAGATTAGATCAATATATCTTGTGCCAAAAATGATAGCATTTAGCATTATCAGATATTTCCCCATTCATTCTTAGATGCTGAACAGCTTTCAATGAAGTCTGAAGCACACATTTCCGTAATTCTATGCAGATATGAATAAAAGTTAATACCCCCACAGCAGACCTACTTCACACACACACACACACACACACACACACACACACACACACACACACACACACACACACACACACACACACACACACACACACACACACACACACACACACACACACACACACACACAGCCTACAAACTCACAGACTCATCCACTGCATCTCTACACACAAACCACACAAATGCAGCTAAAACCACCATCTACACACAGGACCACATATCTTATTATATAGGCATCCAAGGCCGTGCAATCCATTTTGTCTTCTTCATTTAGATCACCCTTTCTACAAATGCACACGTTTAAGCACACACTCCTCCGTCAGTGATGTTCAAGCTCTCAGGCTCGCTGTATCTCTGAAGAGACTACTGTTCACCAAGAGAAAAGCCTGCTTGAATTATTGAAGGCAGAAGGAGAAAGATGGAGAGTAAAAAGGGAACTTGTGTGTGAAGGAATGAGAAAAGAAGTGGACCGGCAGACTGACGTAGATGATGGAGGGAGAGAAGGAGGATGGAGACGCACTGTTGGTAGATGGTTCTGGGAAATGCATGACAGGGTGGAGATGCTGTTGGAGGCAGAGGGGAGGAGGGACAGGAAGAAAGGGAGGTAGAGGTAAGTAGAATGTGTAGTTTACCCTGTGGCTTGTTTGCCTGATGATGTAACGAGGAAATGGCTGTATCAGCAGGGGCTTTTAACCGCCACTGAGTTTTGTTTTGGAAATACATGCGTGTCGCACACACGCATAAAAGTCGATGCCCCACGGGACAGAAGGAGATGAAGGGAAAGCAAAAACAGACACTGTGCAGTAAAGTCTTCTTTGTGCTCACGTTACACTGCTCAATAGAGCTGCAGAGGCTGTTGGGCTTTTTGCGCTTTATTGCTCATGTCACTGTTTATAGTATGTGTGAACTTTTTCAGTGTGTGTGTATGTGTGTGTGTGTGTGTGTGTGTGTGTGTGGAGAGGATAAGGGGACAGACTGTATGTGTGCTATAAACTGGCAAATCTACTGCGGCTCTGACTTCCTCTGGTGCTGGCTTTGTATCAGCACCCAGCTGAACATGGCTGCAGATCAATGTCATCCAACACACACACACACACACACACACTTGGACAGTTTACAGTTTAAACAGCAGGTGGCACAGATAACAGCCACTTAATCCGCGGCTATGTCGTCAACTGAATGTGATACCCACAGTTAGTTTTTTCTGTCCATCTATCTATCTATCTATCTATCTATCTATCTATCTATCTATCTATCTATCTATCTATCTATCTATCTATCTATCTATCTATCTATCTATCTATCTATCTATCTATCTATCTATCTATCTATCTATCTATCAATGTGGAGGTGAGAACCATAGACCGTATACAATAAGTACCTAGTCTCTGTGATGTCACCCATAGGTTTCTGAAGAGCTGTTGTGAATCTCAAAGTGGGGGGCTGCGGTTGTCGCCATCTCGGCACTGACGACACAGCCTTACTCTAAAAACGGGCAAAGAGGTGGATTGTCGGTGGAGACAGCTAGTGTCCTGGTAGTCTCCCTCAAAGCGGCCACACCCTTAATTATAAATTAACTTTAAGCCTTGATATCATTTAAAAGGGGTGAGTTTAATGTTCCAGTGTTCAATGCCAGCTTAATCCATGAAATTGCAGCTCTGAAAAGAAGAAAAAATGCCACATGCAGAAACTTAAATTCCCAAAACTCCCACACTACAGTACCAATCCCACTGTTCGATGGAGAATTGATAAAACACAATGTGACAAGAAGTCCTTGTTTATTTAACCCTTTATTTTGATGCTACATTCCTGAGTATGTGTGTATTCACCTACACCTTATTAAAGTGTGGGAAATGTTCTGGCATGTATCTCTCCTTGACTGACAGCGTTGCCTCCTCATTGTGAAAGCTGTCAGCCGGCATGTATTTACTGCAGGCCAGCTGTGACGCTCACACGCTGGGCTGGGCTCCCACTCAATCCATGATGCTGCACCCCTGGCCAACACAGCGAGGGTGGCTTTCACAGCCATGTGTGTGTGTGTTTGGGGGTTTGGTATGTGTGCGCATGCATCAATACGTGTAAAGTGTTTGTTGGCGAGGCGTTCTCCTCCCACATCTGCAGATCACTCCCCCCCCGCATCATTAGCCTCATGGAAAAGTGGGAAATAATTAAAGGGTCAATAGAGCGAAGTGGAAAAAGTATAAATGAGGTAGGAAGTACAGTGGCACATGGAAGAGGAAAAGAGAGCGAGATAGCGAGCGATCGAGCTTTAGCTTAAGTAAGGGAAGCAAGCAAGTCATGTAAAGGCTCTACCGGTCACCATGGCAACCCTTTAAAGGCCGTTCCCCAATGCAATTAGAGAGGCTTAGAGGCAGCCAGTCTGAGGGCAGAGTTTGAAATAATGGCAAGAAAGAATAGACGGACATAAAGGAAACAACCCGGCCGAATGAATGAAAACCAGCTATTACGTGTGTCAGTGATTGCGGTTAATTGTTGTGAGGCTTCCATTCTTCTACACTGGTTGTGGAAATTTTAATAATGAAGACGCCTCCGGCAAGGCATGTTTATTGGTTCGGAAGTGTCAGTGTGAAAGCTACCGTGTGGAGAACATTTGTGTACGTCTTTGTGTATGAGAGAGACAAAGTACGCAGTGGAAAAATCGCTGGAGGATATTTATTGACACCTTTGACTTCAGCATCCAAAAGGCGAAAGCAAACTTTACACACGTTAGCAATATTTCAAAAAGACAAGAGCGAGGGGAAGCTGGCGAGAGCAGACGCAGAGTTTGATTCAGAGCAGCACAAAAGGGATAAAGGCTGAGGCTCAGGCCACCAAGGTGATATCATCAATGAAATTAAACCTCAGAACCCAGTAGTATTACTGCTTGCAATCCTCTCAAGCCCTATATAAGCCCATTAAGCACTACTTATACAGGCTCAATGAGCACCATTTTTTTTTTTTAGTGGTCACGATATCTGCTTCGTGCTTATTGCTTAAAGTAACAAGCAACTGTTTAATCTAATAGTTTGTGCTCTACTTTTGTGAACATCACAAAAGCAATATGCAGGTTTGCGTGATGAGGGGCCTTGACTGTCTGTCCCCTGAGGGTCACATTTAATAGTTCATCTTCAAACTGCAGATCAACCGCCAGTTATCAAGCTCAAAGCTAGAGGATATTTAGATCATTCAAACATCAACATAACACGTTTTATGACTTGTGAATACCAGTCACCTCAACAACCGAGTTGGAATCATGGAGGGCAAACTCATGGATTAGAAAGTAATGAAGAATTTGAAGATTTCTCTCTTTGTCCACATAACAACTTCTGTCTCTCTTTGATAAATAACCATCTAAAAGTGTGTACCATAACCCTCATATATATTATTTATAGCTTCCATGACGGGCTTTGAGTCTGATCATAAAAGTTATAGACAGTTCTGCCTTTAGATGTGGTCAGACTACATTTTGTAGAAGCTTAAGAATCTTTACTTTCGTGACCTTGAATTTCACATGAAATGAACACAACGTGAAAACACGACAATGTTTTTGAGACATTTTTTTTCCACAAACAGCTCACTAGAGCACGTCATGAAGGGACCTTATGAGACGTAGACGTAGATTCTGCTGCACATGAGTCAACAGCAACTCCATTCACGTGGGGAATGAGGATATTTTTCATTGCACATCCAGGGCAAATTCATGGCTTGTGTTTTGGCCATAGACTACTGAATGTTTATAGTGTAGCATTTGCACTCCACTGCCCCTATCCTGGGACCCCCAGAGGGAATTGATTCATGACGCTTTGCTGCCCTCTCACATTTCTATCCGCTCTCATTTTCCCATTCTCTCCCGTTCCATCCTAGTTTTATCCTTTTTCTCTCATCTTCTCTTCTATTCCCCCCATCTCCTTCTGCTCCACCTTCTCTTTGTACTTTTTTTAATGCACACATACCCCCACGATCTCTTTATGATTCTACACTGTCTTCATCTCTCTTTGTCCTTGATTTCATTCGATCCTTTGCTCTCCTCCCTCCCTCTAGCTCTCTTGTCAGGCTCCGCACTGTTTTATTGCTTCATACAGTATCTCAAAGCCTCCAGCTAGTCTCGGCTTCTCGATTCCTCTCCCCACACACTCTGCTCCCAGTTTCATCTTTCACCACTGTCACTCTGTGCTTTCCCCCCCTCTCCTGTGTTTACACCCTCCATCTGTCTAATCACTCGATCATCTCCTTTCAGTCTTTTAACCCTATTTGTCTTCCCCTCTCGTCTTCTATTTCTTATTTCCTACCGCTCCTCTCTGTTTGCGCCTCCACCGCCAGTGTTATCCCTTCCTCCTCTTCTCCGTCTGCCTCTGTGTTTTGGGTCCTGTCCTCAGCCCACAGCTTGGTTGACAAAAAGATTATCTCTCCAAAGACACCACATAGCCAACTCCAGACCTCTTTATTTAACCAGCTACAGCCGTTTTACAGCTTTTTTTGCAGATTGCTACTGGCAAGGTGACGCCCCCGGACAAGCACACATAGTCACATGTTTCGCTGAATTTTTTTCCCCTATCTTGATGTTCGAAGACTTTTCATCATCACTCATAATGTAGCTGATCTCTGACTATGCGTTACTCTCTTTTGGTTAGAGCATAGTTCATATTGGAAACATTCAAGCTGTCTCATGTTGGAGCTTTAATGGGAAAAAATAGAATGTCAAATAATGAAGTACAATTATCTCATCCTAATCCTCTCATCTATTTGTTGTAAGGAAACAAATTGCTTTCATGCTTTTTCTTATTTCACTTGCATGCATCAGTGACATGACCCGCAGTGACCTCCCTCTTTCTCTTATTGCTCCACTCAGTCCAGTTATTACAGTAATGTGAAGGAGATCTCATCTGGTATTAGAGACATATCAGCTTTGAAGTACGCTGAAATGAAAGTATATTATTCAATGTGGCCTGTGACTTGCCCCTCAATATTGGATAGGTTAGCTCAGGTGGTTGAGGGCTTTCAAAACTGCCCTTTTGTGTGAATTATTAGGCATTTTCACAGTGGAAGCCTCAAGCGATAGCTCGAGACCGTCACACCTGGCCCCATTTTTCTGTCAGGAAACTGTTGTATCAACTGCACGACTGTGAACTTTATCCGTGACACCAATTGACCTGACATTTCTCAGAAGCTGCATCGTAAAGTCCATTAAAGACAAGTTTTAGAAGTAATGAAATTAGAGATTTGACCTTTGTCTTCCTAATGATGGGATTCTTATATTAATTCCATTTATTTTCATGTTATGTCCTGCTTGTGTGTGTGTGTATGTTTGTGTGTGTTTGTGATGGTGCAGGGTTTTATGATGTGAGCATCCCTCCGCCCGAAATAAGCAGCTCAGCTAACATCTAAAGATATGATAAAGTTTTAGGCATATTGAGTTTAGCGGAAAAGAAGCAGTGGTACATCATCACACAGCAAAGGTAATTTATGCCTCAACTACATTGAGAACACAGTGAGATGCCAGGATGTATCGGATTTAGCAAAGTAGGGGATTAATTAATAATACCATACATTCCCTTCGTAGTCATTATTATCACATCAGTATGTTGCAATGTCGGGGAAAAAAGGAGGAGGGTAAGATTAACTGATATATAACAGAAAATTGCTACAATACTGACACGTTTTCACATGAAAAGAGTTTATTGGCTGTAGAGGATATTTGACTCAATTATTGGGTTTTTGTACACAAGTCTTAATGATAAATGACAAACATTTCTAGTGTCTGCGGTCATGCTGACAGAGTTTCTAATACTTTGACTGTCTTGACTTGCGCAATGCTAAAAAGGTAAGTCATTTCTTTGACAACTTGTTCATGGAGTTATTCATTTTTGACACATTAATTAAATCTGCAGATAGTGTTAGCTGTTGTTTAGTCAGTTACTGAAGCCATGTGGTGTTTTACATACAGGGACATGCGTCCATGCAGCACTATTGAAGTTAAATAATTTAGTTAGATGAAGATTGACCATGTATTTTAGAGTAATGTTCATCCTCCTTTGGGACTAGCTAAAAATTACATAGTATCTCACTGCTCATGTTTACCGTTGTTTGTGTTACAGAATAATTATATGGGCCATTTCTAATTCAGTATTTGAAATAAAAACAAGGGAAACAATTTACTTTCCCTTGAAAAAAAATCCTTATTGCAGCTACAAATTTTGTCCATGTATTTTTGATGCCAAGGTTGTGCCATAGATTCTTTATGTATCCACAATAGTGAGAATTATAAGAGAACCCTGTTCATGTGTGTGTGTGTGTGTGTGTGTGTGTGTGTGTGTGTGTGTGTGTGTGTGTGTGTGTGTGTGTGTGTGTGTGTGTGTGTGTGTGTGTGTGTGTGTGTGTGTGTGTAAGTGCAGCATCAGTAAGTCCATGCTTTCTCTTTGCCATTTAATCTCCATGTCATTATCGAGCCACCCCTGCATTGGCATATGTGCCTCTGCACCTGTGTGTGTGTGTGTGTGTGTGTGTGTGTGTCTCTGTGATTATTACATATTGCATACGTTGGAGGATTGATGGCATGTTACTGTGAGAGAGAGGAAGATGGATGGAGAAACATACTGAAGGGACCACAGAGGAGCAGAGGGGAGGATTTCTTTGAAGGGCTGGGTGGGATGCTGTGTTACGGGACACAGAGAGAGAGAGAGAGAGAGAGAGAGAGAGAGAGAGAGAGAGAGAGAGGGAGAGAGAGAGAGGGGTATGACACATGTGGCCCAAACAGGTGCTGTGGTCACAGCGACAGACTGAGTGAAAGACAGAGGCAGTGTGAAAAATTGATGTGCCCTACTTACAGCAGCTGAGCAGAGACAGGAGAGGGAGGGTGGGAGGCTGGAATGATGTTAGATTTTGGAAATGAGCAAACCGAGTTGTGTTGTTTTTTTCTTTTGTGCATTACAACACGCCTATTTGTTTCTGGCTGTGGGTGTTTGCCTGTAACTCGTTTAGCTTCATGTTCAGCCAACATGCAATGCAGCTTTGACGCTTTTTTTTGTTACATCTGTGTGCGAGAATTTCCAACAGTTTCAAACCAACAGTTCCTCACTGTTTCCCTTTTAAATTGTCTGGCTTTGCTGTAAACTATAATATAAAGACTGTCTCCCTTACACACACACACACACACACACACACACACACACACATACTGGAGCCTTGGGCCACACAGCTTCCCATTAGCCCATCTCACAATCTTCAGCACTGTTTGACCAAGTGGAGCCCTTAATATGCCCTCCTACTATTTGAACGAGGTTGGGAGAAGAGCTGGTCCCCGGATGAGTCAGCAGAATAGAAACCACAGCACGTTAATCAACGCTTCCAAACTCCACACAGGAATAACTAAGGAGCTGTGCCGCTTTAGCCTTTTTACTCCAAGGAATATCTTAATGACCAAAAAGGATTTATGGAGGCTTAGTTGCAGGCCAACCTGGCATTGAGTCGTTGAATTTATGCTGATCTCAGCAGCCGGCTTAATGCAATGTAGTGACCACGACTCACCTGAGGGCTGAGATAATTATTACAGATTCCTAGCTCACAGCGTTTAACTCTCACCTCCCCTCTTGTTAGGTGGGTATGAATTGATATGATAGTGAAGGAGTTTCAGATGCTGTGAAGGTTTTGCCTCAGGCAGTCGAGTCCTTAGCATGTAGATGAGGCATAGACTGTGGTCAGGAAGTGGAAGTTGTCACAGTGAACCCATTGGTTTGACGAATGCCGTCTTGAAGCCTTGGGTTTGACATCTTGGCGTTCGCCATCTTGTCGTTTTGCATCTTAATGTTACACGAGAGAGTAAAGCTATGTACAACTGCCCCCTGTATCCGACATTTTTATGAACTGAAAAACACACTGTGGAAGTTGTCAAAGATGTAAGAAGAGAACACGGACAACTCCCAGACTGGACAACACCGTGGTAGTGCCCTCTCAATCACAAGGTAGCCACACGTCTAACCCTGTTTTATCGTCTATTTTACTCTAAATGGGACCCAAATTTACTAAATGAAAACCATGCTGTATTCAATAAGACTTGAAAATTGAAGAAGATAAACTCTTGTTTACAATATTTACTGAGGTAGTAAATCAAGCGAGAAGTATAGGGTCATTTTGTCATAGACTTCGATACAATTAGACTTATTTTTGCAAACAGAAAAATCACCCCTTGCAAGAAAAAATGCAAGGTAAGGCACTTCCCATTGGCTTTACTTATCAAACCCAGAGGTTGCTGCCTGAAATTAGGCCTCTTCTTCATCCTCCCCTACTTGCTGTATCTGCTCCTGTCCAGAGCTCAATGAACAAGTCCCATTTGATTGACAAGACAGCCTTCGTCTGTTACCGGGAGATGATTGCACAGATGCAACAACATTTCATTCTCCCTCCGGATACCATATGTATATTGGGGCCATGGGTGCACTGTAATACATGCTACCAGTTGACGGAGAGAGAGAGACAGTGCCTCTATCCTCAGGTGACAAATTGGTTCAACATATTTGCAGCTATGAAACATTATTACAGAAATTGAACATAGTGTCATTCAAGATCAATTTAAATAAGAACATGTCGTTGTGATGAACGAATGGACTCAAAAGTTGCGACTGTGGGAAATACACACTTATAACAAGCTTTAGTGTGATGGTGGTGGTATAGTGTTTAGAGAGGCTCTTTCGACCATTAGATATGGGAGTTGAGGCACAGTTCTAGCAACGATTTCTTGCTGAAGTATACATAAGTAAATCCCTGTCTTGACCTGTGACCTTCCAGGGAAAATAACCTTGACAAAAATGATTTTTTTTCACGATACACAGTCATGACTATAACTGCTTATAAAACCTCAATATGTTTTTGCAACAGACTGAACTTTGTCTGTAGCGTCAAGGATAGTACCGAAATCTGCAAGCAAATGTCTGTTCAGATTTGTAACTTGTATTCTTACTCATTGATTAGATAGTTTATGATTTAAAGTGTTGAAGCACAGTCACACCGACATTTAAAACAGTAACCATGTGATTCAACCTATGTGCATTATAGGTTGAAGTTCAAAGTTGGTTTATTTTGCCGATTCATACATTTAACCAAAAGCAAACAGTCCTGACTCTGCTGACTGTTTAGCGAACAGAAAGCCAGAGAATCAGATATAAGAGAAAAACTGTTAGCTAATCTGGATGTGGTCGAGCCTTTACATTATATTATTTAGGTAAAGACATTACATTGAAAAAAAGTTGCAAATTAACAAATTCATTTGTATCGGAATTCAATACTGTTCCCCGTAGTTATGATGACGGAAGAATCAATACCGTCTCTGTGCTATTGCTTAACTTTGTAGGGCAGTAGGCTATCATCCCATTAATCCTGTTAGGAAATAGTTCAGTTTGACTGCTGACCCAGACAAATATCTCCTGGTGACATTCTCCTGTTTGACACAGCCAAGAAAAAATACACCAAAATTTATATTTTTTTATGACAGCATTGACTGATTGGGAATAACTAGAAATCACTGCTTTGTCTAGTTTCAAATATTTGTATTACTGCCTTGCACATACTAAACAGCTATGTCCCTTCTTTAATGACTCTCCTAATGACCTAACCTCCACCAAACAGGTTGGAGCTTATCAGAAGTTACATCATATTTAGACAGAGTATAAGCCTCCGTGACTAAGAGGATACTTTCAGCACCTGTCGTCTCTTCCTAAAGTCTTTATCTGTATTTTATATTTGTCCATCTGTCGCTCTTTCACAGCACTCATTGAACGGACTCGTTTCTCTGTGGGAGCATGGCATGCTGGGTAATTGAAAGGGGGTAACTGGCACAAATCAAACAGATGGAGATGTAGTGTGCTTACAGTGTTTGTGTGTGGGGCGGCGTCTGGCAGGAGTCAAACGGCTGTGGATTTATCAGCTCCCCAATGAAGGCCAAGAGAAACGCTTGCCAGATCCCGTAGTCTCACTCTCATCCACACAAACGCACACATACACATCACGCCTCACGTCTTCCAACATTTCTCCCTCTCTTTCTTATGTCTTCATCTAGTAAACTATTATTTCGTTTTTGCGGCTTGTTGTTTTATTGTTTTTCATTCATCCGTCCAATCATACCTCCTTCTTTTTAAAGTTTATTGGAACAAAGTACACTTCCTCTTACTCCCTCCCTTTTCCAATCTCTCCTCAAATTTTCTTCCCCTCATCTTCTTGCTCTTTCGTCTTTGCCATTGGCATTCCCAGCAAGTGACAGATGCCGAGCAGAAAGGGAGAAGGAGAGAGGGGGAGATCTTGAGAGAGAGAGGGAGAGGAGAGGCTTGATGTTTTGTTGGTCTTGTGTTCTGAAGGAAGGTCTCTCCTTTATCCACAGTCTAACAGGCTGCTGGGCTCAATCATCCTGCTTTTTCTTCCACTGTTTACTGCTGGGTGTCAGGGCCTTCACAGTTGGTGCCGTGCACACACTTTATACGCACACATCTTTCTGTCATGCTTCACTGTGCACGCACAAACACAAACAGGAGCAAACTGACTCTTTATTCAACAACAAGTGCTGTCATGCAAAACAAATTTTGACAAATATACACAGTATTTATGAATTTTTATAGGCTGACTTATTCCACAAAGCATCTTTTTCTGAAAACTGTAGGTTACTTTTGTTGTAGCCGTATTAGCAGGAAACACTCAGAATGACTCAAGCTGCTGTCCTCTCCTTGACTGTTCATTTTAGGATTTAGAAAAGGAGCTTCTTCAAGGCGTGGAGGAAATAATCCAGTGTTTCCGTAATCCTGAGTGGATGTATGCACTCAACCGGTCAGTTTCACACACATACACAGATATTCAAATGAGCACACAAGCGCCGAAGCACACATCCAGGCTATACCTGCTGCAGGTGTTCGCTGTCTTTGTGATAACCTGCAGAAACAGTCCACCAGTGTGTGACAATCATTTGTCGTCTTTATTGCAATCTTCGGGGCTCTGTACCGAACAGGATTTGTCACATGTGAAGTGAAACTTTGATGGTGTCCACGGTTTTCAAAGATCTTCTAGCCTTTTCATCTCCTCCAGCTTTTTTCATCTGAAAAGAAAATGAATAGGCTTGTCAATCAGCCTTAGCGAACCACCTGGAAATCATATGATTAGGTTTGAAATTCTTTGTACGCCGTCACTTTGTAGTGCAAAATGAGTGATTGAAATCGTGACTGGGTGTGTTGCCCCTGCAAAAGGACTGTGAGGGGGAAAAATAATAAGGATTTGTCGGCCAAATGTCCCAAAAATCTTCTTGTCTCATGGGAATTTAGTTATCAACCTCACTACAGTAACTTGGACTTGTCCTTGCCCTTCCTACTTAGTTGAAGGTGACTTTTCTTTCCAATCCCAAGCCTAATTGTGGTTGGGGATGAGCCATTTGGCATCACAAGAACTGTTTTATTTTCTGTCTGTAGTTTGGCTGAGCTTCATGGATAAGACTCAGTATGAGGACAACAAACAGCTTAATATGTTTTAAAGTAACTCCAGAGAACATTGGAGACAAACACAAAGGATATGAAAAGGACTCTTTTAGGTTTCTGTTATGCCATACTGCACAGGGACAGAAGGGGGGGGATTTTGGTTTTCGCTGCCTCATACCCAAGTTCTGCAGTTTCACATTCAAACAGGAACCATTCTTTTACCTGACAGCAATGCTAGAAACGCTATATCTTGAGCACACACACACTGAAAAATACCCCAGATACTCCTAAAAGCAGGCAGTCTGAGTGTCAGAGTTTAGAAGTTTAATTGGCCAGTGTGTCAGTAGAAGAACAGGGTGTGAGAGAAGTGTGGACAACTGCAGAGAGAGCACCTCGCCCTCCACGCTCTCTCAGATTTACAAGGTGTTACAGCCTGAGATGTGTTCCTGTCTGATTGCCAGTTTCCCTTGTGTCTCCACTGTTCCATTCAATGTTGCAAGCACAAGGGAGAAAGGTGTGCAATTGTATGGAGCTGTCCTTATCTTAGATGTGGAGCTGTTGGTGTGAGAACATTTTGTGCATTCTGGGTTGGTAACGCCTGACTGTGGTTTGTGTTCTTGAAAACAAAATGGCCACTTTTTTGGCGGCCTACTTAGGTGTGGGGTTAAATTTAAAGTGTTAGGATTATGTCAAAGTTAGTGGCACAGAGAAA
Organism: Anoplopoma fimbria; assembly: GCF_027596085.1. Classification (NCBI taxonomy): domain Eukaryota; kingdom Metazoa; phylum Chordata; class Actinopteri; order Perciformes; family Anoplopomatidae; genus Anoplopoma; species Anoplopoma fimbria. Next base: position 131,572 of record NC_072458.1, on the reverse strand, counting down.
TGCATCTACATGCCTCAGCAAAATATGTTGTTGCGGAAGTTTGGTTACGTAGTGACTACTGGTAGGGCTAACTACTAGCTGGTGAGCTAACCTCTGATACGCTAGCCAGCCAAGAACAACCTACTGCTAGTCAGTTACTATGTTTCTCCGAGCTTCTTTCTTTTGTCTCTGTACTGTACCGTGTGTTCCCAAGATTGTGCATCATTGCATTCATAAACAAAAAAATAGTTTTTTTAAAGGGGACAGAAGCTCTCTGAGCAAGCATGGCTGCGTGCTAACTGTCAGGAAGTACATTGGTAAGGTTGTGAACTGGACAATAGCTATCTGTAAGCTGTGCTCTTTTGTGAAGGAGTTTATACAAGTGGGTGGTGACACACAGCTTTCTAGCTGATATTCTCCCAAAAAATAAATTGCATTGCTGTTCTTCGCAAACATATCCACTATTTGCTGATTTCATTGAAATGAATTTTGCCACACAATTTCTCCATTTTGAATGCCAAAGTGACCAGTTCTTTAAAAGGTAAAGTCCAGCATAGACTGAAGGGTAGTAAGGTTAGGTGTTGGAGATGGGACGCAATCGATAGAAATGTCCATGCTAGCCTATGAGTTTTTGTGTTTTTCTTTATTTGAGCTTTTCTGAGCAGGCACGAAAGGCTAGGAGGACTCCCTCAAGGAAAGACCTCATTGCAAGGCCTTGCCTGTCGATATTACAGCTACAAATCAGACCTCCCACACCGCTTAGAGCAGCAAATACTACATACACACACACACACACACACACACACACACACACACACACACACACACACACACACACACACACACACACACACACACACACACACACACACACACACACACACACACACACACACACACACACACACACACACACACACACACACACACACACACACACACACACACTTGACCAAGGGAAAGTTTTATTACCAATCTCTGCCTGATACGGCTCCCCTGCTACAGTTTCGACTGTGCAGAAGTAATACCAGTGTTCTCTGCTTTGTTTAGTGTTTGCATGATGTGCTTATGCATGCACATGGTAGGGGTTAGGCAGGTGTAAATAATTTTAATATATTTAATACACCTTACCTCGTCAATGTTTTTGGCTCAACTCTTTTGTCAGCTTCAAATCCAAAATGTTGCCATATTGGAGCAGTTTTACTTTCCTTTTAGACGTAAGGGCTTAACACACCGGGGGAATGACAAAATAATGGCCTGAGAGTATTTGCTTCGCTGCATACGGGCAGTGAAGCAAATACTGCAAAAATACTGCTAAAAAAATGGCTGTACAAATTCCCCTGATTTTAGTCCTCCTTAAGCTGAGACCCACATGATCGACGGTTGTAGTTGCCTCAGTTTTGCAGCTTGTGTGAAGATACTGTTATCATGAAACTACACATCCTGATGAATTCATTGGTACCAACCATGTCAAGCATGGAGATTTTGGGAGAAAAAAATCAACAAAATTGTTTAAATCCCAAAAATGTCAACATATAAGACATTATAGAGCATGCAAATTGGTAGATGGCTTATTGTTCTAATTTACACTTGTTCCATTTACACTTCCACAATTTATTTCAAATAAGTTCTTTGTTATTTGGCACACACTGTGATGAAGAGCATCTCAAAATAATATTCAGGTTCACGGCTTTCAGATGATGTATACCACTTCTGTGTGGAATACATGTTGACTTGCAATCTCCCCAAAAGATCCCATGCTCAAAATCACCCTCATCAGAAGAGTTAAGACACCAAAGAAGATTCAAAATGACCTACAGACCAGAGTCTTGGGCCGACAATATCTGCTAAAATGAGGTCTGCATTACATCAAGGAAAGATCCGAATACCCTGGGAGTGCAATTCACCACCTCTATTAAGCCCTAAAGAAAGGGCGTCATCACAACCTGATTGGCCAAGAGTAAAAATGAATCAAGCTGCTCTCACTTCTTAATTAGGAGCCAGTCCCCACACCCTGAACAACAGGTGATCTGAATAACTCTCTAATCTGCGCAGGGGGATTGTGACATTCAGCTAAACAAATTGGGAAAAATGAAATGAAAGCAAAGAATGATGAACTGCCACAGGGTTACATTACTAATGCAATCAAAGTTGGATTTAGCGTCACGATGCCGTCTGCACAGGTTGCTGATGTAAGGCTACTTTAGAATTTTCCCGAATGTGTCATAATGACAAATGCCTCCTCAGCCAGTTTGCATGTAACCGGATATTGACCCAACTCTACACACGTGTATTTATGCCTGTATTTTATTTATTTGTGCCTGCTGTCTTTGACACCGTTGCCATCTACCCCCCCCCCCAAAAAAAAAGAATTAGAAAAACCCATGATGCATCTCTAATACCTTTTGTATATTTTGCTTCAAATTAGGGCGGTCCATGACATTTATTTCAGTATTAGATCATGTAATATGTGTGAAACTAGTGATGTTCTTTATATTTCTGACAACACTTTCATAACCACCCTAAATTTCTACATGCACATTTGTATTGCTGGCTGATAAGCCATAGTGGTTTTCATTAATGCATCCACATATATAGATATCCCCAGCTTTCTTATAGTCAAATTAATTATAAGAAGCTAAAAGACAGAGAAATGCTATAGAACTCTTTCCACATCACCCACGCATTGTCTGTATCAATAGAGCTGTGATCAACTAGTTAATCCCGTTCTCAGTTATGATAGCCGCTTATCCCTCCAACGGATAACACTAGATCAACAAAAGATCCCTCGCTAAACCTGCAAAAGAATAAGACCATCAGTCATAATCACCCACCTGTTGCAGATTCGCCAGAACTAATGTATATATCTCTTCTGACTATACACTTTATCTGTGGGTAAAGGGAAAGAAGAAAGACTGTTATAGGAAAAACAAAAGGTGTGACTGATGGAGGGAGACAATGAGAGACAGAAAGAGACCACTGAGACCCACCAAGTCTCTTCCCCACTTAATGCGAGTGGACGGAAAGGGTGACAGACAGACTGATGTCACAGTCGAGTCCATCACGTACTTTCCTTGAAGTTGTTAAGTTTAACACCCAACTTGAACTCAAACATGAACTTTAAAAGTTATGCAAATGCAAGTAGGCAATACAAAATCAGATTCACCTTTTGCTTCTCACATATCACGTCCAGATTTGGTTCCTTATTGACAGTTTGAGAGTGACTTTAGTTCGCAGTTTCTGTAGATCAGGGGTGATCCGCAGGCTGGAGTTTTCTAGGATTCATTTTGACGAGTGACATATTGGACAATAGTGAGTGACTTCCTCATTCCTGTGAAAGCTGAAGCGCCACATCATTTCTTGAACACTGGACATTGCTTTGCCAGCAGTAGCATACATACAGAATGGATGTATTGTGTGATTTGAATCTCGATGATCAAGCCACTAAAAAGTTCTCCCCTGGCTCATTGTCCACTGGTTTTTCAAATTTCCCATCACAACACCGGACCCTTTTGTTCTGTGTCCTCATTTAAAAATGTAGGACTCTTATGGACTAAATTGAATGGCATGCATTGTTGAATGGACTCAGTTCAAAACACACAGATCCCTGCTCCCTGGTAATGCGGGTGCTTCCAACAGCATAACAAAAGCTTAATCTAAATAGAATAATTCATCGGTGGAAGCATTGTCAAGTCACTGCCTGTTTGTTGACAGAGGCCTGTGATACTGGTCATAGTCCAGTATGCAGTATTTGTTTTTAATGAATATATTATTACCGCTTCTCTGTGGTGTGTGTGACAACCACACCAACCATTTAAACCTCCGAGTTTTGATAAATTAACAACAGGGAGCCAGGAATAAATGGGAGGTTACCCAACTATGTTTACCCAGGAAGAGCTCAGTCACTCTGGGTTCTGCCAATCTCCTGTCAGCCTCACTGGACCTTGATCTGTAGTTAGAGAGTTGGACTTTGGTAGTGCAGCAGTCTTCATTGAATTGATTTGGCTAAGTGGCCATTTATCTTAATAAGCTAATGAATGGACTGGTTGAATGGGATGGACACGTCGTTCGACTTGATCACATTAAGAAAGCAGCAATGGTCCAATTTTTTCTGGAGAGCAGTTCCCCTATTCCAATAAATCAAACTGTGCTCCCCTCTGGTTTTATTTTACAAGATATACAAAGTGAATGAAAATAGAGAAGTTAATAAAAAAAAGATGCAAGACAGATAGCACAACAGAGTGTTTCCAGACTTTTAAAGTCATTTTTAAAGTCTGAGGGATTGTTCTGACTTCCAGCATGTTCTCTCTTCTGATCTGAGGCTTTTCCATCCGTCTGACATCAGATTCATTTTTTCGAGCCATCAGTGATTTGTGCACCCCTGTCACCGCTGTCTGTTGCATACAGTAAAGGCCTGTTAGCATTCACATTGAACCAGCTGTCCTCTTTATGTTGACAGACGGTATGTGACATAACAAACTTGTAACATCATGGGTTTTCATTTACGCTGACTTTAAAACAAGATCTGAGAAAGCAGCGTTTGCTATCTACTCAGAGGTCAGGCATTAATGCTCACCTGAAGCAGAAAGTTGAAAAAAAAACAATGTCTTGGCAGGGTTCGAGATAGATGAACAAGGTAAAATAAAAACGATGCATCTTCCATTCCTGAAATGCATTCTGTGAAAAGATCATTGATCACAACCTGCTCCAAAGCCAAATAATACAATTAAATATTAAAATAAAATTGTACTTGCAGGCAATGTTTTGCGACAATAGGCATAAAAATTCATGACTATGCTTTGAATTCAGGGTTAAGCTACCCTGGACAAACTAAAGAAAGCACAATTAATGATCACTGGAGCAGGGGGTAAATCGCTCAGCGTTATGAAGGGGAAGGAGACTATAAGGGACTGAAGACTAAACAGAAAGCCGGAGAAACTCTGAGCAAAAAAGCCAAATGGAGAGGCAGAGTTAGGAGAGCAGATGGTTTCAGCGTTTTTTGCCCAAGGCGCTCCATACTCACAGAAATCACTACAAGGAGGGAGAGAGAGATGAGTTGAAACACTAACTACACATCTGCACTTCCTCTCCTCCAGTGCTTCAGAAGGGTAGAGAGAGTAGAGAGAGAACCGGAGGGTTTTTGACAGGCATCACCGACACTGCGCCACATTCAGTATTCTCAGTGTTAACAGAAATCCCAGTTGACACATGGCATCCATCATCTCTTGATATGTTTTACCAACACGCTTTCTTTAACATTTTGCGGAACGTATTGGATATTGTCCTTTTCTTTTTCTTTCTGTCATGCAGATGTACTTCAAATTTTCAGACATGCATATTTTTTTAAATGTAGTTCAGTGTTTGTTAGGGGGCAACTCAAACAGAAAAACATAGCTGACCTGAAATCCGGCAGCTGAGGTTCAGCGTGCAGGCCCGCTTGACAGCCAATCTCCTCAGTGTCGCTTCAACTAAAAGTACACTGTGGACAAACACACACACACACACAAAAAACAGTTGCCTGGCTAAATTAATGGTGAATGATGGATGAGTGCGAGGCTTGGCAGGGTTGCCATCTGTTCCGACACGAGACGGAAAGAGTGGAGGGCTTGCGGTTCATCGAGCTTCAAGCCCATCACAGCGTTCAGCTCACCTACTGTATACGCTCCACTGACAACTTGATGGATTTGTGTGTGTGTGTGTGATGGAGAGTATGAAACACCTCTTGACCCACGCTACTCACATTACTAGATAGTGATCATTTACATTTTGGTAATAACTCTGACTGCATAGTCCAAAATTGGTACCAGAATCTCTGCTCCGAAGTACAAAATCAATTTTCGCTGTTTCTTTTTTCTCATTTAAAATCCCTCAACGTTGCCACACAGTTCTCCGACTCTGCCGTCTGTGCCTCCTCACGCACACTTGTCCCCTAACTGCCTCTCTTTGTCTCTATTACATGCCCTGCCATTCTGTCTTTACACCTATATAGCCACTCTGAACACAATTGCCATCGATTTCTTCATATCTCCTTTTTTTGCCTCTTTCTTTGGCTCAGGTGAGAGGAACCATAGGTTTCTGCGTACCCACCCCGCCTGAGAGGGAGAGAATGAGAGAATGAGATAGATAAAGACAGAAAAGCATGATGGGATATACTGCCAGTAATGTTTCCAGTTTGCTACGTATCGTCCGACACGTTCGGACCCCTCACGGAGAAGACTCACACACACTATCACACGACGACAAACAGTGTGAACAGCCACCCAATTACCAGACGATCAACAACATGACTGCACACAAAAGCAGCGTTGGAAAGTCACATGTATTTCATCGCAGTGCCATTTTGTGTGCTCTCTCTGCTGTGTTAGTGTGTGTGCGTGTCACCTTTCCTCCTCCTGATGACTGCAAGGTTATCGTAGCAGTGTCATGCCCAAAAGCCAGCAGACAGCTTTGCCCTTTACAAAAAAGTATCAGTGCTAATTAGAGACTATGAGTATGTCACTGGACTTACGTGTGTGTGTGTGTGTGTGTGTGTGTGTGTGTGTGTGTGTGTGTGTGTGTGTGTGTGTGTGTGTGTGTCACTGTGACCATCCATGCGTGGCTGTATCAGCCTCTTACATTCAAACACAGGAGTATGTTAGTTCCACTCATCTTTTCAATGGGACTTTTGAGATTTGATCTCTCGAGTTATGGCCTGAACTGACATGGCCTGAAAATGTCAGTTATTCATCTTGCAGGGATATATTTATTTAAATATCTATCAGTGATACCTTTCCTGCTCTCCGGTTTTGTCTCTGTACATGACTGATATGCCCACTTACTGTAGTGCAGTTTAGACTTCATCCTGACCACTTTGCTGTAGAGGGTTATCTGTTTTCAGTCCAGTTGTCTTGACAAATCTGCACTGTTGCAGAGCGTCATTTATCAATACACTTTTTGTCAATAAACAAGACTAAGAGTCTTCAGTCAGTGGTTAGCATCTTGGGTCAGTGTGTTAGCATGCTAAGATGTTGATGATTGATGTGAATGTCATTAGTCTTGCAGGTATTTGATCATAAATCAAAGCACATGTTAACTAATGATGGCACCAAATTAAAAGTAAAGGAATGACAGATCAATAACATCCATATAATGTGCCATATTTCCTTTCAACATTGTGCAATAATACATTTCAATATATTGTGCAATACTGTGTATATACCATTTGCCATATAACTTTCTATAGCTTTTCAATACCATTGCATATATTACTCTCAATATCATGCACACTATTCTTTTTCCTTTTTAGCAGTTTACTTGTTTACTTATTCTACCAAATGTATCTAACCTTTGTTGCAGTTTTATCTTGCACTTATGTTGCATTACGTCTTTTAGACTTAAAATGTATTACTATGTTGTTTATGTATGTTTTTTTAAGTTTACCCTATTGTTTTTTTCTCTTCATCTGTTTTAGTCCTTGATCAACCCCTTTCACAAGAATTTGCTTTGTGAAAAAGTAAAGTTAGATATTATCTTATCACCAAAGAGATAATAAATCATCATGATGGGAAACATGAATATCTGTAACAAATTTTGTTTCAGGCATGTAATTGAAAAGTCAGGGGTTTCCCAAGGTCAGTGGCATATATCTTAAATGCCTGTACATATTTTCAAGACAAAAGCTGTTGAGATATTTCTCTCTGGACTAAAGTGGTGGACCAATTGAAAGAGCAACATTTGCAGCCTTAGAGCCAACTGCTGCTCTGTGTAGCTGTTATTGCATAGTTTCAGGTGAAGGAACTTAAAAATGATCAGAATCTGCACATTTCTGTGTAAAAGGTGGACATGCTTGGATTTAGATATTCATCACTCGAAATCATTCTGCGCATTTCAGGAAACTGCATATCCATTACCAAGCGTAACTCAAGGCCGGACAGATAGATGAAAGCACTAATGCACGCTTTAAAGCACAAAAAGTACTCACTTGCAAAAACATACCGTTACACAAAACACATCTAACACATTCTAAATGCTGTATTTTACTGTCTTTTGAAATGCCTTGTCTATTTCAACGTGATTTTTATGGAGTAATTTGATAACTTATCCAGCCAAGACAAAATAAGAACTGAGAGTCTCTAGACTCAAAATACACAGAATCTCTTGTGGCCTCAACATTGTATGCTGTTATATTGAAGCTGCAAACGCAGTCTTTGGTCTTTTGATGGCACAGCAATAAACTCTTGAAACTATTTGGAGGGATAGAGGTAATGAAAAAAAAAAAAAGGAACAATACAATAGGCCCAGCAGCACATGGTCCATTATTATGGAGGTGGATTTTCTCGTTATGAGAGGACTTGATTGAGCCCATTCTGATGGGATTGTGTCCAGGCTTATAAAGAAAGACCTTCAAGTGGCAGCCAGGCCTCCTCAAGATGAGCTCTGGCTCATTGGATTACAGTTCATAATGTTTAACAGCACCCATAGCTGCCAGCAAATGTATCCTGGCTGACTGACAACAATCCGCTTTTGAAACAGTGTGAAGCCGCACAGCCAGTGAGGACATTTTAGGATTCACTCTCTCGTTTGACTCTCTCACATTGTCTCATGCTTTTCCAGGTGAACGGACTGGAACTTCACTAAATGTGAGGCAGATCCTCGTTTCATCACACTCCTTTGTGAAGCCGTCTCATCAGGTGCAACCTTGTCTCAGCTTGAAACTCGTGCTGGTGAAAAACAAATAAAAAGAAAAGAGAAAATGGGCAGGAGCAGAAGAGGGGTCACAATCCGGTGATGCTGCAGAAAGAATGAGATACTTCCACCCCATCATTAGCTTTTGTGATTTTTCATTTGGAGGGCATAAATTGGAGGGAAGGTTCACACAATTTCTTTTACTTTATCTTCTAGATGCATTCAAATGTATGAAAGCAGGAAGAAGCCTGGTGCAGAGTTCACTGTATGAAAAACATACAGCTGCTCCAGCTGCCGTATGCATATTTGATGGTCTGGATCCCTGGAGGGTGGGTTAGGGGTCGAGTTTACACACTCTCTATCGGGTCACACAAACACACTCTCTCTTCTGGCACTCTGCCCACAACCTCAGGGCATGAGAGGAAAGAAATTCTGCAAAAAGAAGCAGAGAGAGAAGGTTAACCCAAAGTATGAAAGACAGAACAGTGGAGAGGTTTCATGTTCAAATATGTATCCTGAGAAATTGTGTAAAATGCTACATGCTGTTTTTTTAATCCTCTGTTAACCACTCGGGTCTTTCCTCTTCCCAAAATGGCAATAAGTCTTTCTTCCTTCGTTTAACCTAGCTGATGAACATCAGAAGCCGATGAATTTAGGGAATGTCTTTCCCTGACTCGGTCTTTCTTTAACCTTCCTCTATTGCTCTCTTCACTGGAGAAATTGTAACTATACTCTGTTCGAGAAACGCTCCAGCTGAGCTGCGCAATGCATGGTAAATTATGGTTTGAGAGACTTGTGGTGCACAGCTCCCACTCGATGAATTAATAAAACTACAAGAAAAAGAGGTGCTATGTGGGTTGCAGGCTCCAAGGCCTGAGCTCATACTTCATGATGAGCGTTTCTGTGCGCGTGCACGCATTCTGCATGTGCGTTCTACATACACATGTTTCTGTTTCTGTTTTCGTGAGAGGCTGTACGCATGCTCGTCTGCATATTTGTATGACTAGTACCCAGCAATATTCTCATGCAATATGAATGTCACTGAGTGCTCCGAGTGGACTAGAAGCGAGTGTGTGGGGATGGGCAGAATAGCAAAACCGGAGAAATGTTATGCAAGGCTGCATCTCCTCTGAAATGGTTTTACAGTTTGCGATTTAAGGAATACACTGTCATTTTTGTTGTGAACTGTTCCAGAAAAGTTTGGCCAGCGAATGAGAAATGCATAAAATTTTTAAAAAAAGGAACACGCACAGATGCAGATAGCGGGCGCGGACAGAGATCAGGTCTGACAGATTTATTTGGCCAAACATACATATTGTATTTGTTTATGTTTTGGAGGAAAAAATAATGCACATCCAAAACAGATTCCAACCCACACAAAAACAGACTTTCATGAGCATGGACACACACGTTCAGCTACACACACACATGCGCTGCTGCCAGCTAGGCAGGAACAGCTGTGAAAATTGTGGCCTTCAGTATATTCATAAAGCCTGTCAAATATGAAAAAATTGATTAGTGAAATGCCACATCATATTGGAAATCCAAAGCGTTTCAGCGCGTAATGGAAGCAGATATGACTCCATCATGTGACTGACTCTTATGGAGAAGGATTGTGTTATAATGTGTTTCTCTTTGCATGTGTCTTTGTCTGTGAACACCTCCCTGTGTTTTGGCACTTTGTTCCTGTAGTGTTGCTGACAGCGACGGATGTTCTTGCTCTGTATAATGAGCAGATCTCAGAATTAACACAGGAAGATAATGAGAAACAGCGTCGCAGGAAGAAACCGAGTGCCAAAACAATTGTTCAAATTTTTCATTACCCTACTAGTTATGCCGCACATCAGACTGACTCGTATTTCCATAACCCGCTCGCGGTCCGAGAGGAAAGCTGATCATTACCGGCTGGCTTCACATGCATCATGATATGAATTTCAGTTCTGTATAAATGGACTGATTCACCACCAGAAGCATCATACCCGAGAAGTCACCTGTATAAAGCAACACCTCTCACCTAGATGATTTTTATTGTCTTTTTTCAGCGGTGTATTTTTATTGTATCATCTCACTCTTTGAATCCAACAGACATCCTTTTAGAGGTTAATCTTGCTTTAGTTTTTGTTAAGTGAGAAGGGTTGTAAAATTCCATGAATATTCAAGGTAAAAAATCCATGAAAATTCAGGAATTTATTGGAATAAAATGGAAGTATTGGGATTATTTTCTTAGTCTGTATATTTTCCATGTCGAATGCAGATAGAATCAAACCTATTAGTATTTAAAGAAGACCATAAACCATTAACTTGCCAAATACATACATGTGAAATTTTGTGAGTTATATATCAAGTTAAAGGTATACAATGCAGCATTTTCCTAAAAAAAAGAATCTATGGATTCATACAAAAGTTATCCCTCTCAATCATCCCATTAGATGTGTGTGATGATGTCTGTATGTCTGTATCTGCAGAGACCTCGACCTCTTATCTTCTTATTTTGCTGAGTTCAAGAGGACGTTTCTGCTAATAACGGCGTTCATGTGAGGTCGAGACTTTACTTAATCAAAATCTAGCAACAAATTTACATCGCTGTCTCTCTCTGGTTGATGAATGCAGTGCATGGCTAGGGTTTAATTGAATGGACATACAACATAGCATAATACCTATATTGCTTTTTAGGTTTTACCCGAAAAATATATTTACCAATTAAAGGTACAAATAGAATATTGAAATTGTGCAAAATTTTGGAAGATTTCTGGCAATCGACAGATCTTTTGCAACAATAAAAGTGAGCCAAGCTAACTTCTTAGCATGAAGAATGTATCAATAGTTTTGACACTTTTACCAACAGTGGGGAAGTCGGTGAAATACTGAATCTACACATTTCGGTAATCTAGAGACTGGAAGAGGGGGGGAACAGTTAGCCTGGCTCTGTCCTAAGATCATAACATAAATAAACCTCATATTAATTAACACACTGTTTCTTGTTTGTTTAATCTTTTCACCCAAAATATTGTAAAACATAACAAGTTGTGGTTATCGAGACAGAGATTTTTTCTACTGCAAAACTTCCATGTTCCTTAGTAACAAGATCTAGTATCCAGCAGTGCCGAACAAAGAATATGCTCTCAGTCAGTCTCTGCATAATAGCAGCAAAAGACTATATAGCAAATTATTCAACATAGGATCCTCCCTCTCTGACATAATGTGATGCTTAAAGAGAGTCGTGTCGCTTCCCAAGTTGCCAGGTAACATGAAGGTAACAGCTACCCTTTATTATTCACTGATCCTTTGACATTCTGAAGGCTGAAAGAGCAAAATAGATCTAACGTCATGACTTAATGGGCCGAATGCTGTAGCAAATGTTTGTACCTAACACCCTAATTTCTTTGTTATTCCCCACTCCTAACAGAGTTCTCCCTCAGGTCTTAATGCATCGAGATAGATTCCTTTAGATCACAGACACGTAGTACAGCAGGAGCTTCACAGAACAAATTATGCGCTAATCCCTGTATTGCTTAAGGGCTACAAGCCAAACACTAGAGATGGTGTTGCACAATTCCACAGCCTGTAGATTAATCTCAGTAGGAGAGAAAATGAGCCATTACTCTTTTTTTTACTTTGTTTTTTTTCAATATTTCTGTTCCTTTCACAGTGACTCTGTGTGAAATCTGTAAAATGTTCTCTTTCATTTTGTCTTCTAAACTTTCACAACTCTACAAGCAAACATGTGTACATAAACACATCATCATTTGTGTGCCATTATAAAAATTCTCTCTTATTGCCATTTACCCTGACCTGTTGTGTGTGTTAAAGCGAGGGTATTATGTGAGAGACTGGAAAGTTAAAAAGCCAGGTAAGACAGAGAGTTGAGATATCAATAAACAGTCTGAAAAGGGAGAGATAGAGAAAGAGAGTGTGTGCGTGTGCGTGTGCGTGTGTGTGTGTAGGTCACCAATGTAGTCAGCATCGTCACACGGAATAACATAATCACCTTCCTCTAATGATGTGGTCGTTCATCGCTTGGGGCAACCACAGCCCACGGCACACTGTTGACAATCACCACACGCAAGCACACACACACTAACACACACACACACACACACGCACACATCAAGACGCTCACAAGCGTGACAGCCAATTAATGAGAGGGATGGGATCGAAGGGGAGGGAGAAGGGAAGATTTAGAAATACGACATTCCTCATTGTCAAAACTCTTAGCGCCGCTTTGCTTCCATTCGCTAATTAGTGTCTAGATGTCGCTTACTTTCTTTGCATGTAGGTCTGTTTGACATCTACAGTGCAAATTCTGGTCTTTGCAGCTTTTTTCCCCTGCTAATTGGTATAAGATGAAGAAAATGGATGTTCAAATGCAGGCATGGTTTCCGAATGGGCTTTAGAGGGCATTTGTGTTTTACTCTAATCAGAGAACATATATGCAGACATAAGGGCAGTTCTTTTTGCATTTCATTTAGTATTTATCTTTTGTGCATGCATGAACAAATATATATTAATTATCAGAGGAAAACCCAGGCCTGCCTCTGGCTGATGTGTGTGAAAGCACTGGTTTTTTTTGTTCATGCCTTCATGCTTGCTGGATTGAATATCCATACAGGTTATGTGTGCGTGTACATATGTGGAGAATATGCAACAGCAGTTAAACCCAGAGACTTCCAAAGCAAAAGTGACAGTGCTGGCCTTTAGCAAACCGCCATATTATGGTCACATTCCTTCATCATCTGCTTTTACGAAACATGCAAAAAAACTCAGACACATACACACACTCACACTAGAAATGACAGTCGATCAAGACTGGCTCCCCCAGCAGAATACAGAGATACACAAGCAATCAATTTGCGTTTTGTACTGTAATTAAACACAAAAACCTCTGAGCATTATAGAAGCAGCAATATGCAAATTTCAGCAGAGGCAGCCAGTCCGCAATGAATGGTACGCCCATTGGTTCTGCTGGTGCGCACAACGACATGATGACAGTTTTAGGATACATAAACTCTTCTCTTGTTTAGCATTTGCTCTCACTTAAATCAAAATGGTGTATCAAATGTAAATAGTGAGGATAACTCAGCAGGTAAAAGAAGGAAATATATATTTCCTTCCTCTGTTTGGATGCTTTCCTCTCTCCGCCTCCTCCGGTAATACTTGTCATTGTAATGGGGCTGTTTGATGGTGCACTTTTTTGATCATTTGTCCTCTTCCATGAACATCATCTGACCACAAGTGCTGCATGTTTTCTTTGAACGGCTGAATTTTAAACTCAATTAGCATTGTGGTGGAGCAGTGTGAACACAAGTACACATACAAGAACATAAAAGGCCGGCTCAGTTTGCACTCACACTAGGCACGGGCACAAATTAGATTGTGAAACACACACTTACGCACACACATCTACGCACATGCACTTGAGTGGTGAAGCTAATTTGCCCGAGCGGACCTGAGTGAAAGGAATAATGAGGCTTTGATGACTTCACTTGAAGAGACTCGCACCACCATGACATCATCGGTGACCTTGATATGACCCCTACACTCTGCTCTGATTCATTCAGCCCGCCTTCCCTCTGTGGAAATCTGCACTTTTGATTGGCCGAATACATACTGCATCAGATTAAGTGGTGTGTGGGAAACCAGTGTCGCCACACTTATTTAACTGCATCTGGGTCAATTGATCTGAAAGAGCTGATGTGCTTTGGTGAAAGAGAAATTCAAAGCACTTACAAGGGCTTTTAATCAATAGGCTTTGTTCATTGAAAAGTGTAAACAAATTCTAAATGCTGCTGAAAGACAGATGAAATGATCCAATGTGGTTCTATGCTCATGAAGGTGTCCTTTTATTCGAGTTACAAATGATGCCTTTGAGGTCGCACATGTTCCCATGCAACAAAGACCCATTAGAGAAAAATAGGGAAATGTAGGTACACTTGCTTATGCTGAAAATCCCACAGCACTGTTAACATGATTGAATATCTGAAATGCTCTGCATGTTTCATGGGATTTCAAGTTTAAAATGAAGCACTCTTTTGAAGTTTGAGAGCCAAAAGAAGTTGACATTTGAATTTCAAGTTTGAGCATTGTATGCAGTTGAACTGTCGGTTGTCGTGTGAAAGATGAAACTAGTTTAACTGTCATTTAAAGAGTAAGAGATGAAAGCAGCTGAAATGTCGAAGCCAAAGCACCAGGGATAGTTTGAGTGCACTGTAAATAGTTGGAGTGTCAGTGACAGTTTAAATTAGATTTTGAGTGTTTGAGCAGTAAAACATTGCTGAAGTGTCAGACGAGTAGAGGCTTGAATCATTTAAAATTTCTGTTGAAGTCGAAGCCTCAGAGAAAAACGTTTCACAGGAAAAGTGTGTTCATGACATAAATATGAGAACATGAGTATGTATGGCTGAAGGCGAGCAAAGTTATTAAACATTTTGTTTTCATTATGACATTTAAAAAAAAACAAATTATGTTACTGATACACTCATCTTGGATCCGAAATATGGTTCAAACTATACATATCGGTGCAGAAACTGGGATTCACTCTTATTGTTAAACTGCAGGTGACCTTGAGCGAAGCTGATGAAGTGACGTAGGATGAAGCTGTAACCCCTGTGTCGTATTACCAATAGTCTGTCACTAATGCACGTCCTATTCATTGCCCTGAGACTGCAACTGAACACACACAATTGCAACTGAACACATTGACGCAGTCACAGTGGGGCTAAACAGCATGCATCATTCATTTCTGTAATCAGTGCGCCGTCAGTATATTTGTCTAATGATCCATAATGCATTAGCAAGCTTGGAATTGGGTTTCGGGTGAAGGGACGCGGACGAAAAAATTACATTTAGAGATTCACACATGAGCGTGCATACATTTTCAAATATGTTCTAACACCCACACGTCTTCAAAATCTTTCGCAGGTCTGACTGAGAATAATGAGAAAGATACTGATTGTTTGGAGGCTCCGGGGCATCATTGCGACTGCTGTATTCACCACAAGCATTGGAATGAATTAATCATAACTTTAGTCATTCTCCAAATTGCACGCTTGTGACTAGCGGATAAAGGGAGGTAATATGGGGCCATGCTGAACTCTGTCAAATGAGTTTTCATGTCTTTGTTGTTGAAATGTTTTCCCTTTGTTTTCCTCTGTTGTTCCGCGTCGTCCCATTGTCGTGTCCTATGAGAGGTGAGCAATTTAGCGGAAGAAAGGGAAAAGGATAGAGGCGTAGCAGTAAATGAAAAGGCCTGGCACAGATTGTGAGGGGAAAAAAGGAAGGAAGCAAGGAGAGGTTTAAGTTGTTCAGGTTGAAGGGAGTGAGAGGGTAAGAGGGGTTGGAGAGGGTGAAGACTGATTGAGAGAGAGTGAAGAGAGAAGAAAGACTCACTTACTGTATCCAGCTGCTGCCAAGGAATCAGCTAATGAGAACCAAGGGATCCTTTAGAATCAAGGGAGAGAGAGAGAGAGAGAGAGAGAGAGAGAGAGAGAGAGAGAGAGAGAGAAAGCAGTATGAAAAATGGTGAGCTGTCAGGTGAGTACTGGAGAAGAAGCTGGGCTCTTAAGTGTTTTGCCCTGACCACAGACAATATTTGTGCTTGAGTGCACCCAAAAAAGACTGTGAAGCAAAGCACAGCTGCATCTGTACACAGACTTGAATAAATGCATTCATATATGCACATGCATACACATTCACATAAAGTCCTACATGCAGTCCTTCACACAGATGTGACAAAACCACATTGTTCACTTGTATGAAGCCAAGTGAAGCTGAAAGAAGACTTTTGTCATTTCTTTTTTCCTGCTTTAGTTCTTCATTACCCTGATCATTCTCAACCTTCCGCCTTGTGTCTTTCTCATACTTTATTACCTTCCTTTCACCCATCCCGTGCCCTTCTCACTGTTTACTGCCACTGTTCCGCTCAGCGGTGCTCCCTCTGATTTATGCATGCAGTTTTCTGCCAGCTTAAGAGAACCATATCACCACCACCTCACTTTGATGTGCAGTGTGTCTGCAGGCGTGCCCCGAGCTGGTACGTTCATTTGATTTGTGCACAGTCAGAACAGAGTCTAAAACCCATTAAGACAGGAGATGGGGGTGCTTGTTTTGCATCCAGTTGCCTCTGTGTGTGTGTGTGTGTGTGTGTGTGTGTGTGTGTGTGTGTGTGTGTGTGTGTGTGTGTGTGTGTGTGTGTGTGTGTGTGTGTGTGTGTGTGTGTGTGTATGTGTATGTGTCTACTTACAATTTTTTTTGTCCAGCTGCTCATGTTGAGAGGATTTGACAAGGTGACCATCCTGATAAAAAAGGTCTTGAGGAGGGCAACAGTGCGTAGTTCCCTACTCATACTGATGTCATACATCTAATTTAAAAGAGTTTCAAAGCGTCAACAAATATTATATGTAGAACAAATTGAACAGTGTGCAAGAGCAAACAACAGTTTTGTGTTACAACCCAAAAGACATCTTTTTGTCATCATTGGCATTTCATTTTAGGTCAAAGTGAGGATCAGGTGCCCTCTCCTTTCCAGAGACCGACATTTAGCAAAGCCATCTTCACTGCCATCTTTCACCAAAATTACCGCAATCTATCACAGAATGAAATAATCATAAGTATAATGACTGCATAGAATAGTCATAGTGATGTTCAGTAATGAGACAAGGCAGACATGTACGTAAATTAAAAAATGTAAAGAATTACTGTGAATAATAACATTCAAGACAAATTTTCTGATCACGTACAATACAACCATCTGTAGCTGCAGTGATGTAATCATCGGGAGAACTGAGGCTGAACTATGAATCAACCCCTTCCCTCAACTCTAAATTTGGTTTCAGGGGGCGTGTCAGTCGCCTACGATTTAATGAACTCACTCCATACTATTTAAAAGATGTAAATAGGGATTTACTTTAGATAGTGTCCAGCAGGGCAACGTTCAGCCATTACAGCGAGCCGTCGTTCTTATAATCCATCCAGGGGCTTCGGAATCAATTTAAGGAATTATTGCTTTCAAATATGAAAGCAATAATTCAATGTTGTATGTGTATATTTATCTAATAACGTCTATACAAACAATTATTTACTCTTTTGGTGAATGAGATTTCTGGCAAGCATATTGACTTTCTCCTTTCCAATCACAAGCTGTCTTATTAGGTGTTGATCCGTGTGCATGGCAATCCATTTATTGAGCTACGTCAAGACATTGGCAAAGTGAAGCGGTCGCCAATAGTCTGAAATAATGATGGTTCTATTGTGATAAAAGAGTAAATAGGTCTGTTCGTCTGTATTGAGTCTTTATTTATTAAATGTTGGGCTACTAATGTGAAGATAGTGAACTTTTGCATGTAGTTTTTGTTTTAGAAAATTAATAAATTGTTGAAACATTCAAATTCGGCTTTACTGGATACAAGAATCCTCAACTGTATCGCATTGCCTCTGGTACATTCTGTTAACCTTTCCTCATAAGCACCATTCCTTCATTGCTCTTCTTCATCCATCTGCTACATCTGGATAGAGATGCACCGATACTGATTGGGTATCAGTGACAATAGACTGAGTTGGCATTGGATACCATTATTTGAATAGATAACATTTAAATTCATTTATATAATTACATTTATTGGTTAATTTTTTAATCTTTAAATCAAGCCTGATGTTGCCTCACACATAGAAGAATGATACCAGCCGCCACAGCTTCTCGGTATCAATCGATACCCAAAGCCAAGGTATAGTTGTCGCTATCGGTAACGGGACTGAAAAAGTATGATCGGTGCATCTCTACATCTGGATTAGCTCTCATAGAGAACCAGGGAAATCAAGCAATACTCCTATCCTCTCTCGCTTCTCTCCTTATCTGTTTCTTTTCCTTCTCTCTCTCAGACGGCCTGACCCATACGGTCTCTAAAGCTCTGTCATCTCATGTGCAGTTTAATATAGCATCTTTCAGCAGGCAGGGTGCATCAGGCATTTGCATTTAACATGATCTCCTTGAGATGGTCTTAGCATGATCCTTGTGGTATGTATGTATCGTAGGCATTCTACTTAACTGTATGTCTTCATACTGGGGTTATCACACAACGTCATGGTATGGAGATAATCGGAACAGTACATATGGAGGGAATACAAGCAACTGTTATTAAACTTTCCCCCTCTTTTAAGCTGATGGAAATCCCCTATAGGGTGTTTGCAGAGCTGAAGTCAGTGTTCTGTTAATAGGATCTAATTGGAAACGGCTGGTTTAAGAAAGTTACTTGGGTTGTCTGTACCTAATCCTGTGGAAATCCCTAAGAAGTTAATAAGAATCTTTGTGCTATGTCCTAAATTTAGGGCAGCGGTTTGCAAACGGAACTAAGCTTGAGGACTTTTTGGGTTTAGCAGTTGCCCCAAAGTTGAAAATACAGTAATACAATGCTATTTACAAAGGTTAAAGTATTTTCTTTTAGGTAAATGTCCAATTCATCACAGTGTCAGTCAGTTGACAAATAGGCCAATAGCTGTGACTTTAGCTGTTGCCTTTCTTTATGTATAGTTATGTCTTAAGTATTGCTTTCGCTCTACGCTATGGAGGAATATGTTTACAAATTCAAATGATGTTCTCATTTTAGCCCTTGAATGTTGTGAAGAATTGCGTGGTTGATGGTTGGACACAGGCCTTGTCATCTGTCAGGTCAACATTCTTCCTGTTTAAGTTTCAGATTAGTTTATGCAAGAGACATCTTCTGCCTCTGCTGTGTCTCACTGTTTCCTGACTGCAGTGGTCAGGCCGAACCTGTCCTCTCCTGGCCTGGTATGAACCGGCTTAACTGCTCAACCCTGTGGGGAATCCTTGGCGCATGTCTGGCCCTAATTAATGCCCCTACTGCAGTCTCTTGTTAGAGAGGGAGATGGAGAGGGGAAGTGAGGTGGGAGGGGACTATCAAGTATTGATTGTATTTGCATAAAAAGCCGCAGTAGTTAAAAGCCCTGCATGATCCCACTTGCTCTACAGACATGCTTAGGGAAAATAAATAGAGAAAAATGTGATTAGAGTCAAGAGAATGCATGGATCTCCCGCAATGCGACATAGCGATGGCCTCTCAATCAAGCCATCCCAAGGGCTACGCCACTATTTGTTCACTTTGTAATTTGCACCAATTATTGCCCCATTAGCAAGGCCCCTGTGGTAAAGCAGACAGAAGATAATGATGATCTTCTGTTGAGTTGGTCATCAATACAATAGGTTGAACAAAACACCTGAGGATGGGAACAGTTGCGTGTAGTCGCACTCTGTATATCAGTGGTGGCACTTAATGAATGTGGCTTTTTAAAAAGAGGGGCAACAGAGCAGGTAGTGGTTGGACTATATATGATACTAAGAGTTGGTGTAGAAGTAAAGATAGTGAGTCTGAGTGTGCAAAAGAGGGCGTAACACAGCATGTGTGGGTATGGTGTATGCACTTTAGAATGAGTCTATGAGGATATTGAGGCTTTACTGCCAACTAAGCAATAGCCCTCTCTGCATTTTTTGGGTTATGCAAAGAAGAACTTTGAGTCCCACAGTCGTTGCCAAAGAACAGAGTGTTCAAATAAATTAGCTTTTCATGCTATGTTGAGGGGCTGCACGGTGGTGTCGCCTCACAGCAAGAGGGGCCCGGGTTCAATTCCCGGGCCAGACAACCTTCTGTGTGGAGTTTGCATGTTCTCCCCGTGTCAGCGTGGGTTCTCTCCGGGTTCTCCGGCTTCCTCCCACAGTCCAAAGACATGCAGGTTAGGTTAATTGATGACTCTGAA
Source organism: Anoplopoma fimbria (assembly GCF_027596085.1). Taxonomy (NCBI): domain Eukaryota; kingdom Metazoa; phylum Chordata; class Actinopteri; order Perciformes; family Anoplopomatidae; genus Anoplopoma; species Anoplopoma fimbria. The sequence continues at coordinate 111,166 of NC_072458.1, read as the reverse complement.
ATTGCCCGTAGGTGTGGATGTGAGTGTGAGTGGTTGTCTGTCTATATATGTCAGCCCTGTGATAGGCTGGCGACCTGTCCAGGTGTACCCTGCCTTCGCCCATTGACAGCTGGGATCGGCTCCAGCACCCCCGCGACCCTTAACTGGATAAGCGGTTACAGAAGATGGATGCTATGTTGAACAGAGGGGGTAAACTCACAGAAGAGCTAAGCAAAAGAACACGATTTCTTGGCATTTACTGGTAAACAAAAGTCTGGTAAATTATGAGAATATTCAGTTCTCTTTATTTTCAGAAAAACAACTGAGTCTAAATAACTTGTCATTCTGTTTAGCTATGAAGCTTTGTGTAACTTACTAAGTAATATGATATAAATTTGTGTATGATAATGTCTGTCAACCACAATGTGCATGGTGTGTCTACAGAGTCACCAAGCAACATTACACGGCAGAAAACAATCAAACAAAATATAAACAGAATTCAAATGGATTCATTCAATACATCCCTTGATGCATTCAATTCAATTCAATTCAGTTTATTTTGTATAGCCCAGAATCACAAATTACAAATTTGCCTCAGAGGGCTTTACAATCTGTACACATGCGACATCCTCTGTCCTTCCCTCACATCGGCACAGGAAAAACTCCCCTAAAAACCCCTTTAACAGGGAGAAAAAAGGAAGAAACCTCTGGGAGAACGACAGAGGAGGGATCCTTCTCCCAGGATGGACAGAATGCAATAGATGTCATGTGTACAGAATGAACAGCATAACAGAGATACAACACATTCAATGTATATGACATAAATGATTCATATAATAAGACTACTTATAATAACAGCAGCAATTATTACAGTAGAATTATTCAATTTTAATTTAGTGTTTTTGTATTTGTGTTGCTTGTATCCATTACATCCCAGTAAAATGACAATAATCTAATGCAACTCTTTTGCCACAGAGTATTATACACACAGACTTACTGTCACAGAAACAAAAGACAATTTCCAGTCTGGTATTGATTTTGGAACAAGTGAATGAATTTGCATTGACTATGTCTGGCAATATTCTCTATTGCTAGGAAGAGCTTGAAGTTACTCATTTGCTCTATGTGCTACATTTGTGAATTTGGCAGTGTGTGGGCAGTAGCTAGAAACTGGTGGGCAGATGAACTGTGAGTTTTTATGAAATCACAGACCTGTTGTGACTGCTATCATTAAAGTATGCCGTAGTGTGTGGGGATTTACCTGCATATGTTTCAGTGTGTATTCCCGCACAGCATGTGTACCACATATGTAGACCACCATCAACATGTGTGTGTGCGAGAGCACGCTTCTCCATGTATGCGTGTGCACCAATCAAACTTCATATTTGTGTATGAGAGAGCTAGCAGAGCTGATCAGTGTCCATGCTGAGGGCTTTGTCACAGCTGACCTATATTAGATGAAAGCAGCTGGATCAGTGGCCTGCAGGGACAGCAAAAGAGTTGTGTTCTAATTATCTCTGCAGTTAGCTAGCTAGCGACACATCACACACGCACGTACACACACGAACACACTTTTCTGCAAATCAATGGAAGCTCATGAGAGCATCTGCCGTGCTCCGCTTGACGAATGACAGCGGCAGATCCTCCGTGTAGGATTGGCGAGGATACAGTGCCTCATGTCACACATGCATATTAAAAAACCTTCTGTGTTCATGGACTATGCACTTTTGTCCCTGAATGCGACCGCAAATGACACAACTCTATTTTGCTTTGCAGCATATCACCTAGTAATTAGTAGTACATTTTGCTAAGTTAAAATCAGGCTCTTGTAGTGGCATTTGGGATTTGTAGGAACGCATCAAGTCGTCTTGTAGACGGTACCTCACATGGATACAAACTGTGTAAATGTAGTACGGGTACCGCTGTTGCCATGGTGCCACAAACTAACACACGCTGAGGGTGTGCGTCAGCTTTAATGTGGCACAAAATTACAGAAAGAAAACGGCCCAGGTTGCTAATGCTAACAGCTAGTAATCACAGGACTAATGCTAATAGAAGGGGAAATGAAGCGTGGGGAACACCATGGCATTCTGAATTGCGCTCACATTTAGCTCAGTAGCATTTAGCATTCAGATCACTCAGACACATCAAGGACAGACGCACAAGGCTTTGTTCTTGGTATGGACACATTTACATATGCACATGTTCAGTGGCAAAGGTTAAGACGGGCCCCAGTGCATGCTGTTATGATGGACACTAGTGCACACTAGTTTATAGTTATGAAGCACACACACACATATCATTAGGCGTATATTTTACCAAGTATGTTTTGTATTTCACAGTTGAATTAGATACTTATTGTATTGGGAATTGGTTTCTCTACGGGCCCCAACAGGCCCCAGTGGAACAGCACTGCCTGCACTGTCTATATTTACGCCCCTGGACGTGTTCTGACGTCAGGTAACAACCTCGCAGCGTTCATTTTTGTGCAGGCGCCAGCTTGTGTGTTTTTGTTTTGCTTTCTAAAGTCCAAATGATTTCCCACATTCTGCTAACTTTAGGATGTAATTGGACGCAGCACACACTCAATTAAGCTGTTAGCCTCTTAGTCATCCCCTCCTCTTTCTCTGCCTTTTTTTTCTGCCTCTATTCCTCTCCGTCCTTAACTCCCAACCCTTTATTTTAACATTGCTAATGTTGCTCTCCCAACTTGCTCTCCTCATATGCTCCCGTCGTCCCTTCATGTGTGGGTACGGGGCCTATAGCGCTCCAAGCAGAGGAGCTGCTGCCTTAACAAGTAAAGCTTCTTGTTTTGGGACCAACGGGCACAGCCGCACATTTTCCACCACATTGCATTTTCAGGCAGCCCGAGGGACTATTTTACAGGTCGGAGCTGTTGGGGGGGGTGCTTTTCCCATGACAGAGGGACGTTGTGTAGAGAAATTAAGGAGAGACAGAGCTTAACGCTTCCCTCCTGGTACGATAATGAATGCACAAATCAGCTCATGTGAGCCTTTTACAGTTTGAGCTTCCCTTATGTTTTTTTTATTTTCTTTGTTTTCCCGCAGAGTGACTGAGAGCAATTTATTCAGCCGGCAGTTTCTACCTGACGACATGGAGCACCATTTCCTGATGAGACTGTGGTAAGTAGAGTTTACGCATGTGCACAAACACAAACACAAACACACACACACAGTTGTAATTCTCGCAGCTACTTGTCACCTGTACCCTCACATATAAATACCACTTCTGTCTTGTGTGTCCTTGAAATCCATCCCCTGGAGGAGTACATAAGGGTTCCCGGTGGAACCTCTCAAGGACTAACCCACGTCACTGAAGTGTGGTTTAGGCGTGTATCACTCTCTGTTTTCTCTTCTCAGCCTCCAGTGTCTTATGTTTGATGTCACGTGGGAAGCAGTATTGATTAAGTTACTCCCTGTAGATGTGTTTCGTTTGAAGCTGCAGTCCACATTCATGGCCGAACACTACTTACAACAGTTTGAGTTGTACCTACCATGCGTGGGTTGGGAATGTGACTTTTCAGAGGTCACAGATGCACTGTTTTGTAGAAACATTTGACGCTGATGCGACAAAGTCGGCCCTGATGGAGAGAGTGATACAGGATGAGAGGAGAGAAAGATGTCGGTCGAGTGCTGGCTGGCAGAGTAGTAAAGTAAAAAATAGCAGGAAGGGCCGACCGATTGCGCTGGCCCGAGGTTGTACTACTATTCTTAGCCTCAGTCTCCTCCTTTCCTCACTCCTCTCCCTCGTCCCTCCCTCCTTTCTCCTGAGTCTTTTGTTACCGCTATGACGCCAGCGCTCTTCAGTCCATCTGGTGTCTGGAAGCAGTCTGGATCCATATACTCTTCCTCTCTAATTTGCTAAAACCACCTAACTGTCTCCCATCCATCTACCTCCCATCCATTTGTCATTTTGTATATTTATCCTCCCCGTTCACCTATTTATCCTTCACCACCTTAGCTTTTCTTTTTGTCCAGTGTTGGATGGAGTTCCGAAGCTTCCACTTATTTAAAGCTAGAGAGACGTAGAGACAAGGTGTTCTGTGTGTGCCTGTGTTCATTTTCTCTGATGGTTAGGCAGAGTGGGTTGTGATGTTCTATACAAGTTAAATTACAGAATCATCAGAATGTAGTGGTAAGAACCGGAAACCCTTAGCGGTGTTGCTACGGTGATATGCCATGTATGTCATTGGTGTGATGGGGGCTGCAGGGCAATTCAGTTCTGACAGGTGTGTGTGCTTGTTCGTATATGAAGCGTATGATGAGGAAGGATGGAAATGGAAAATAATAAGAAGGTAAAAATGGACTTGGTGGGGTTTCGAATGAAGACGTTTCCTCTGCCGTGTCCATCACATTCTATATGGAGATATTTCATTGTGAATCACCATACTTATAACATAGCCACTTACCATAGATTGCGTTCAGCTGAACTCGTGATTTCATAAGTTGTCATCAGTGAAGCATATATTGCTGCTATGGTTACTTGGGGGAGCTGATGTATTTTTTACTATTCCTATAATCTTTGCTTTTTGAAAAAATAATGGATGATTTTAACTAAAACGATTAGTTTACAGAAGAAAATGCTCTTTGGTGGAACTTTTTACAATCTGAAATGTGACAAGATGCTACTAGACACTGTTTTTTGTAAGGGGTCACAAGCTAATAAAGGCTAAAAAGCTAAACAACTATTTTAACCTTGATGCATTATAATTTATACATTTTGAATATTTGTTTGTAAAATCTTAATCTGAAAAGTAACAAATACTACAGCTGCCAATTCAATGGTGTTGACTAAAAGTATAAAGTAGCAGAAAATTCAAACACTCAAATACAATACAAGTTTTTCAAAATTCTACTTAAATAGTACAAGTAAATGCACTAATTTCTATCCACTACTGGTTACAAAGATGATTAAAGTCTTCAGTATAAGGTTCGAGTTGCAAAGAACACCTTTAGTGTTTTTATCAAGTTACAGTCATATTAACCCTCCATCCAACAAATGTGATGATATTAGTTCAATATAGGCAACATAAGAGGCCTTTTTCAATAAAGACATTTTGAACATCACAGAAGGAAAAGCCCAGGTGTAAATAATCAATAAATGATGGCTGAATTCCATTTAGCTTCTCCAGTTTAAGGCTGGTGTTATCGTGCATGCTGGCTCACTGTCACAACCTTCTGGTACACTTGGACAGAATGCTGCCATCATTAATGTTATCAGTAACTTAGTTTACCTGCTATGATGAGCCGATCGGTTTAAGGTTTTATCAGTGATGAAGTGAAAACACCTGCATGCGTGTGCCTATCATTAATACAGTTTACATTTATGATAGCCTGAATACATAAGTGGAGATACGCAGATGCTACAAAATGTAAATGCTTGTGCAAATGTTGTATATAGTGCATAGTGTTGTATAGCCTGTAGAAAAGAAAAAAAACATTGCTGTTTATAGATGTCACCCCCTTTAACTGAGATTCTTTCAGCTTGTTCCAGCATGCTTAATTTAGCATAATTTTACAGTACAATGAACTCCTCTAAAGGCTTTAAATTTGTGTCATGTGCGTTGTATTTTGCAGAGATGAGTCGCCTACCTCCATTTTTTCCCCCCCTTAACTCAAGTTCCACTTCTGAATGGGTGCCTGTGCGTGGATGTGCATACATTATCGCATGCATGTGTGTGTTTGTACTTACTTGCCTGCATGTGCATATGGCTTTGTGGCTCAGTGCCCAGTCTCCTGGCTGTCAGCATATGGTTTCTGAGAGAGTAAAACTTCAAACAGCAGCTTTTTTGTAGCACTGAAGGACGGCATCTCATTAGGAAGCATATCAGGGTGTGTGTAGTTGGGTGTGTGTAGCTGTGAGGAGGCAGACTGAAGTGAGCCTGCAGGAGAACAGGTTATCAATTGTGTTTCTTGATTATCTGCAGTGCAGCTTATCAGCAGCAGATAAAAGAATTAGCCGGAGAATCGCTCTCTCTCTGCAGCAGTCAGGCATAACAACCCCTTTCTTAACAACTTAGGCCTATTATAGGAATTATATTATTTGATTGACTGTCTTAGTTTTATATTGCACTCACCAGTAGAAAATAAACTTAACTTTTGTTATTATTCCTGTAGGATTGTGTAATTTTCCAGATAAAAAAAAGTTATTTACTCTCTCGCTTCTACTTCTCTAAGCTGCACATCTGTCACTGTCAAAACCTGTAGCTCCTGCTTTGTATAACTGACAGGAAAATGGACACAATAGAAGAGAGATGACAACAAAGCATGTAATAATAGTGTTCACCATTTTGTGCCCCGGGGCTCCTGCAGGTCTTTTAAAAAACTGATTGTGTTGCTGTCAAGTTCAGAAGAAAAGGCAACAACTTGAACTCAGCCTGCAGGTAAATTCACAGTCGGTGAATGTTATTTTAAGATGAATCTTATAAATGATTAAGATGATGAATAGAATTGTTCCAAAACGTCCTCGCTCATTTGATATTTGATGAGAAGATGTAATCAGTCATCCCGTGTGAGCATCAACATTAGGCAAGCATTATTAGTTTGTAAATTACTTTGATATTCTATTATTTCTGATTGTCTGTTTCTCTGCATCTCTATCCGCCAATTTTTCCTTAATTCTCCTCTCTTGGTGTCACCCTCTCTCTCTCTTTCTCTCTCTCTCTCGCTCTCCCCCCAAACTCAAGATGATTTATGAATATCTTTTATCAATGTTGAAAGCAGGGCTCATCTGTTCTGAACAACTCAAGTCCCACATCACACAGTGATGATTCCAACGTTTTTATGTGGGTGTGTGTGTGTGTGTGTGTGTGTGTGTGTGTGTGTGTGTGTGTGTGTGTGTGTGTGTGTGTGTGTGTGTGTGTGTGGCAGTTGAAGAGAGAGAGAGTTAAGGGGGAAAGAGAGGTAGAGTAGAGGGAGGCAGTGACTGCATCAGCCTTCATATGATTTAATCAAAGCCATCCATCAAATCTGGATAATTAGACAGCAGCATGGATCGCATGACCAGCGCCCATCAGTTAGAACACACACACACACACACACACACACACACACACACACACACACACACACACACACACACACACACACACACACACACACACACACACACTCAGGCTTACACACATGCATTCACACCCATCTCTATTTATACACAAACTCACAAACATCCCCCGGCCAGAAAACAAGAGAGGAGTGTCCCCAACACAGACTGGGGTCTGACCCTGTCTCTCTGGATGCACTCAGGACCATCACTGCTAATGTTCCCACAAAGTTCAGACATAATCATCCAGCTTTAGAGTTCGAAGCAGTTTTAGTTGGTCTAGGTAAGGAGTTTTCCGTGCTTGATGGTCAATTAAATGTGTAGAATTAAAGCCGGCGGTCAGAGAGCTCTGCACAAAGCCATATAATGAACAGAAAATGCCAACAAAAATTAATTCCATGTCAAGTCTTGAAAGTGGTCCTAAAATAAATGACAAAAGGGATACATTAGCGTTCCACTTTTTCTTTTTTTAAAATCCATGCTAGCACCGTGGCTCTGGGTGTGACGATGTTCGTATGTCGGTCGGTTTGGTCTAGCGCTTTGATCCGGACTGAAACATCGCAAAGACTACTGGCCATGACATTTGGTTCAGATAGCCCGGATCACGGTTCGCAAAAGGTTGTATCCTAATGAGTTGGTGTTCCCTTGAGTTTTCATCTGCTGTCATTTGCGACCGTGGCTCAGAAGGTAGAGCGGGTCGTCCCTCAATCAGAAGATCGGCGGTACAGAATAGTCCATGTCATTTGTCCTTGGGCAAAACACTTAATCCCAAATTGCTCCATAAGGCTGTGCCATTGGTGTGGGAATGGGTATGAATGCTTAGATAGTCCTGATGGTCAAGTGGCCCCTTGCATTGGTAGCCCCTGTCATCAGTGTATGAATGGGATTGAATGGGTAAAAAACATGGAGTGTAAAAGAGCTTCAAGTGGTCGGAAGACTAGAAAGGCGCTACACAAGTACAAAATCCATTTACCATGACCATGAGGTTTTCAGTGAAATATCTCGTAAACTATTAACTATTGGATGGATTGTCATGGCTACCCAGAAGGTTTATGCTGGAGCCCTCTGCTTTGGTGCTTTCGCTTAGTCACCGGACTAACCTCATTCAAATGATTGGGCTGATTGCAGTCTTAGCATGGTGATGTTAGCATTTAGCTTGAAGCAAAACTTTGCCCAAGTGCAGCCTCACATATCATGGCCATAGACTCTTAGACTTGTTCTAGTATAACTAGAAGTGAACTTTGTTCACTTGAACAATAAACTGGACTGGACTAATCATTCAAAGGCACTTTACAAAAAGGGTCAGAGCAGACTCTATCTGCTGAGGAGACTGAGGTCCTTTGGAGTGCAGGGAGCACTCCTGAGGACCTTTTTCAACTCTGTGGTGGCATCAGCCATTTTTTATGCAGTGGTCTGCTGGAGCAGCAGCATCTCGACAGCCGACAAGAAGAGACTGAACAAACTTGTCAGGAAGGCCAGCAGTGTGCTGGGGTGTCCACTGGATATGGTGGAGGTGGTGGGAGACAGGAGGGTGATGGCCAAGCTGTCATCCCTGATGAACAACACCTCTCACCCCATGCGGGACACCCTGGCAGCTCTGTGCAGCTCCTTCAGCCACCGGCTGCTTCACCCCCGGTGGTGAAGGAGAGGTACCGCAGGTCCTTCCTTCCTGCTGCTGTCAGGTTGCACAACCAACCAACAATTAGCGGGACTAATAAAGGATTATCTTATCTTATCTTATCTTATCTTATTATAATTTCAATTGTAAGTCTTTTCACATAAGACACTGTTTCAAAAATCTCTTGTATAACGATACTGTCTTTCTATGGTTTCTTTCAATTATATGATGCTGAAGCCATTTCAAGTAAGTGTGAACACACACAAAGAATTTGACTATTTTCCTGCTCTAAATGTACGTGATTTTGATTTACACAAAACAGACAAAAGACGTTCCAACCCTTCTCTGCATAGCTAATTCACTTTGATCCTACTGTGTGAATGCTTAATATGTAAAAGACACTCAATAATGACTCTGCCAATTACATGCACCTCAGAGGATGATATGTGTTGCAGCTACAGATTAGCAGTAATCCTGCCCCATGATGTCATTTTTTTATTGTGTTCGCTCAATCAACTAACAATGCTGCTGTTATGCTTTGATTGATCCTGTTTTGATGGTGAGTTTGTGTTTACATTGATTTGATGAGGGGGAGTTTGGTGGATCCGTGGGCTCTTATAGGATTTTAGAACAATATAGACTAATGAATGTGTGCATATTGTAATGAATGCATATGGTAATGAATGCATGAATGAGTTTATAGACTAAGGGTTGATCTTGGGCAGTAACAGCCGTCTTTCTGTCTCTCTGCTGAGTAAGAGCAGCAAGCTATCTTGTCTTTTTTCCCCTCTTCTCTATTCCTCACACATTCTCTTATTGATCATGCGAGCAAGTGACAAGAATGCAGCGTTGAGCTTTTTCGAGGGGAAGGTGAAAACTTCCCAGCGTTTTCTTGTCTTTCACTTTATCACTGCTGCAACATTTCTCCTCTCTTCTTCTCTCTCTGCCAGACTCTCTCCATCTTGCACACTCTAACAAGCACAATCACACATGAATTAAAAAAAAGCCTGCAAAAGAAAATCACATCCTCATTTGTCATTATCACCTTATCAGCTGCAATCTTTCTCGTTGCATTTCATTTTCAGTTGCGACTGAGTTTGTCGGTGCAGGTAATGAGAACGGTTTGAGCCAGAAACAGATCAGATTTGTCGCAGAAAGCAGCTGGTAAAGTGAGGAAGGTGCAGTTCTGAAGCTGTTAAATTCAACAGATTCAAGCCTTTCACACAGTGTGTGTGTGTGTGTGTTATTGTGTGTTTTTCACACATGAGTGACTGTGTGTATTGTGTCTAGGGGGAAGGCAGTTGCAAATTCTAGTCACTCGCAGCATTTATGCTCTCACAGTGACCCGCCTTGCCAGTCACAGCTGAAACAACATGTACTTCAAACACCACAAGACATGCACACACACACAAACACACAAACAAATATGACATACGCACACTGACTAATGTGAGCATTAAGTGACTCCAGTAAGGGTGTTTATTCATTGATCTAAGAAGAATCGTAATATACCTTATCTCTTTGAATCATGCATAGCCTAAATGTTAGTTCATACTCAATATGAGGGCAGAAATACTCCCCATCCACTGCAGTGACAAAAGGTAGTCCCAACAATAACCTCATTTTGTAGAGAAAATAAAGGTGACCAACACGAAAAGCTTTACCCAACCTTTTAGTTGACCTTTATTTTATGTCATTCCTCATCTGTTTCTCCTCTGGTCCCGTCATATCTTACCTTTAACTCCATGTAAAGGCATAACATGCTAAAAAAATACTTTCCTTTAAATGCATTGCACCATAAAAAGGTATTGAAATTGGTGTGTTAGGGCTTTCAGCTTTAGGTGTTGTTATATTGTTTTGATAATAAACTGTATTTGTATCTGCTAGACACAGTTAACAATACAGTAAACAATGTAGGCATAATAAAAGATACACTAGATGAAACAAACGTAAAAAAGATTTCCATTTGATGTTATTTCTAAGCAAATGTTGATATTTCTGCTCACAGTTTGGCTGTCAGATCCAAAGATACGATCACACGTTTAGCATTAACCAAGTTAGTCTTTGTAAGTTAGTGACATATTTGCACCATAAATGTATACATTAATTAAAGACATCACTTACAAGAGACATACTGTATGCAATGCACAGACACTGTAAATGAATAGATTGAAGTGAAAAGTGGCATATGGTTACCATGGTGAGAGCAGACAACCTGTCAAGTGAATGCAGAAAGAAGCCTGTGTTCGTAGCCTTGAGCATGTTGCACATATACTAGTGTGAAATTTTCAACACAGTACATACAGAAAACAGAAAATGTTCCACATATGGGAAACAGGTTAAGATGGGGAGATTTATTCATTAAATTTATAGATTTTAGTGTAGTTTAGTTCAAGATGTGTCTTTTTCACGATGTACATCTCCGTAAACATTTCAGAAAATGAGATGAAGATCAGGAAGAAACGTCATTTAATTACCTATCTCATTTAATATGAATGTCTTTTTAATTCAATATTAGGTAAGTATATATAAGTCAATAAGACAATTGAATTAATCCTGAAATAGACCTGCCGCTACATGGAGCCTCTTTTATCACCCAGAAAAGGTGTATCTCTCTTAAGATAGCATTCAAGGACCTTTTCTTTTTTTTGAGTTGATTTGGTTAAATTTTCTAAATATAGAAATGTAAAACAAAACCAGATTAACGCTAGTGATTACTTTTTAGTTCCTTTTAGGGAAGACTTAAAGGGAATAAGAAGAAGGTAAAAAGAAGGATTTGTATGTGACAGTGCAGAGGGGAAAACAAAGTGTAGATGCATCACTGAGCCGCCAGCCTCCCTGACACTTGACTTTTTCCCTCTTCTCTCTTATTTTACATTCTATCCCTTTGTCTCACCACAACATTTCTTCCCCCACAATCTTTCTCTCCATCATCCGTTCTTTTTTTTCTTCTTCTTTTTATTTTTTTTATCTCTGTTCCCCTGACTGTGCCCTGACACTCTACAGCTCTGCTCCCCTCATTAACTCTCTTTCATGGGGCTGCAGATGACAATAATTGGTTTGAAAACAGGAGACAATGGGATACAAGGATTATCCCCGGCTCACGCCCACCACCACCCCCACTGCTTACCCCATACCCACTCCTCGAGGACATCACTGTGCTGCATCCTCCCCTCCACTTCCTGTCCTCGTCTCTCCTGCAGACACCAACTCCACTTGTCCTTTCCTTTTCCTTGTCCTTTGCTTCATGATTGCTCGTTGGTCTCCTCTCTTTGGCCCTCATCATTCCTTAACCCCTCTCAAACTTCTCTTTTACCCTCTTGAACTATCCCATGCACACACACTTTCTTATTATTTCTCTCTTTTGGCTTTTTCTAACCCCTTCTCCCCTCTGCTTTGTTCGTATTTTTCTAAAAAAAAGGAGCTGTGAGAACAGTCCCCATAGGGATAAATCTTCTGCTCCTGTCAAGAGTGGAAGTGACATTACTGACACACTCGCAAGCACACACACGCACAGAAAGAGAGTTCTGTGAAATGATAATGACATTTGATTAAACACTGTGGCTAATGTGATGTCATCTTTCCAAGGAAACCATGAACCTGTGACAATGTGATGGAGGGAAATGGAACAGTGAGAGGGCAAAGACAGGGAGAGGAGGGGAGAGATAAGAACAGGGTGGGAGAAGTGTTAGGGGTGAAAAAAACAACTGGTTCACCATCAGCCAAGTTCACTTCATGCCGAGTGGCAGAGAAATGTCAAGAGTGGTCGTTCCCCTCCTTCTCTTCATCAGCATGTCTTTCCCTTTCATTTTATCCCTCATCCTTCACCTTCTCCCCCATCTGTTTTCCATTTTGTCCTATAGTCACACTCTCCACTGTGCTCTGGCTTATCCCCCTCTCTCCATTTATACTCTCTCCATCTCTTCCCTCCGGTGAGGGCTCTCAGGTTTCGGCTGTAACTGCTTTAGCACAAGGGATAATGGTTTGTAATTCACTCCCAGCTCCTCTCTGCTGGTCAGGAGGCCCACTCATGTACAAGCAGAGAGAAGTAATCAGTGTGTATGTGTGTGAAAGGAAAAAAGGCGCACAGCCTGTGAGTGTGTTTCGCTCTTTCTGATTGCATTCATGCAAATATATGCCTGTGTGTTTGCAGTAGTTGTGGAAAAATGGGCATAGAGAGCCTTTCAACCATACTTCCTGTGTGTGTGTGTGTGTGTGTGTGTGTGTGTGTGTGTGTGTGTGTGTGTGTGTGTGTGTGTGTGTGTGTGTGTGTGTGTGTGTGTGTGTGTGCGTGTGTCAGTTTATAATACACAGTTTGATGCTCTTTGGGGATCATCTGATATGTTACGTAACCCCATGTCAAAGTTAAACGCCCCTTACATCCAGTAAGGATGAGCACACACACACTAATACGCAGTCTGTTGATGATGCAGATACCGGGAAGCGACCCCCCCCCCCCCCCCGACACACACACACACACACACACACACACACTCACTGTGGCACCATGGTGCAAAACTCCAATACTCCACCTCCCTGGAGTATGAATAATAGAGGGATCCCATATGTGTCAGCTTGTAGAACTAGATCACCAACTGTGGGCCCGAGGAAGCTCGGTAAGCCCAAGGGTGCCCCAGGGCCTCCAGGGTGGAGGGGGGTGAGGTTGAGGCTAAGCAGCACCGGGCATAGTGACAAACACGCAGTGAGGACGGGACCGGGCCAAGCTGGCCATAGCGTCTCAAACAACACTGCTCTTTTACCCATCATTACTCTCGAGGAGTATATGCTTTGTTACATACATACACATGTTTTTCAGTAATTGAAATACATCAGTAAATGGGCAAGAAATCAGCTTTTTTTTCTGGCTTGTTTTAAGATATTATTAAAAAAAAATCGAAACGACCTAAAGTTAATCATTTTCAATATTCAGCCAAATGTTTTGGTTTATGGGCCAAATTTACTGTTTTAATTCAGTCAAACAAGACTAATACACTACTAACTGTTTTTAGCAGAAAAAACCCACTGTATTTTGCCAAGAACAAAAATGTGTTAAAGAGATATTTCCCTCAGGAGTTGATAGTGACCAAAACCAAAAACTAAATGAGAGAGAGTGAATAATAGACTTCAATGTGTCCGATTGACAGCAACATGACTCCGTATGAATGATTATGTAATAATAATAATGGATGTGTAATAATTAACTGTGTGCTATTACGTTTGCAATATCAATTTAATGATGGGGAAAATATGTCGCTGTATTTACGGTTTGTTTCCACTGATCCCAAGTGGCCAAAGACTTGAATGTGATATTAAATAACTTGCTTAAAGTTTACGCTCAGATACTGCTGTGTAAAATTTCTTCCCCAAAAAAGTTATCTTTTTCAACCCCTTCAACCATATCCACTGTAATATAACACCACCCTGGATACAAGAGGGAGACTGTTCTACATATTATTTCTTCTCCATGGTGATCAAATCTAAAGAATAAATGTCTACAGGGACCAATTTGTGCTACATAAGCTATTTTTGTACTTCATTTTTTAGATTTCAGCCTGCAGAAGTCAGACAGGCTGTCTGCTAGTGAAAGTTCAGTGTTACTCATATTCGTCTAAATTATTTTTCCAATATTCAGAAAGTGAAAAGTACTGTGCCCTTTTCACTCTGAATACTTGATACTATTTTGTTTGCATCACTTTGAATTCAGCATTTTGGTAACATAGCTCACTTAATTTTTACTCTAATATTTACAAGTATAATGCAAATAGTTTGCTACTGTAAAAGAGTGTGTTGCAAGACAAATGGTTCTTAAACTACTTATTAGAACATAAAATGGTCCATATTTAGAGTTTTTTGTCTCAGAGGAACACAAAAGGTTCTATTTCAACACTGTGTAAATAAAAAGTCAAAGAATGAAGCCAGGACAGTTTCCTGTACAGGTTAAAGGAATGGCTCAACATTTTGAAAATAATGCTTCCTTACTTTCTTTTTTTACTTTTTTAACATTTTGTGTCTTGTACAGATTAAACAAACAAGATATATAACCTCTTAAGTGAGCTTTAGGGATACTGGTAGATGGTTTTTACTTTGGACAGAGCCAGGCTTGCAGTTTCCCCTGTGTTTATGCTAAGCTAAGCTAGCTGGCGGCTATAGATTCATAATTACAGCACACACATGTGAGTAATCAAAGTCCAGATTGTATTTCCGAAAATGGCTAAATATTTCCTGAAGAAGTATTCAGTTAATTGCTTTCAGTAACTTAACATTTCAAAGATAAGGATTTTGTAAAGTCGCATTTTTCCACAAGCACCACATGCTGGACTTGATTTTGTGAAGTGTCTCAAGGCACAGATCCATGATCATAGAGTGCACCAATACCTCCCAACTCAACGGTGCATTCAGCTGCTCACCTTCGGTTTAAGCTCCCCAGATTTGTTTTCTTTCCAAAAGTTACTGAACTTATCAGGCACCAACATGGGCGTGTTGTCGCTGTCACGGTGCTGGTCCTTCCCTCTGTTGGCTCAGAGGTGGAGAGCTGCGTTGTTTGTCGAGATGTGCTCAGCAATTCAATTTCACAGCTCTGTCTCAGATGAGAGCTGGAGGAGCATATGGAGAGAGGGGACAGTAATTGAAAGGCAGTGGAGCTCATCCTGTGTCCTCCTCTTTTACTGTTATTCCTTTTGTCTACATCTCTCTTATATTTGTGTGGGCATCTGTGTTAGCCCTCTTTAATGTCACACACTGTGTGTTATTTCTGGTGGTCATTTTTGGATGCTCCATGTAGTTATCTACAAACTAATGTTTTATAAACATAGATGATGGTGCTCTCTCTCCCTTTGTCCTCGCTTTTATAGTCATACAGCAGAAAACTGCCCCGAATTTGTCCCAAAAATGTTTTTTGATCTCCAGCTTGCTTTGATTCAAAGCCCTTTACTTAAATCAGTGTTTGAATTACCTGTGCGACAGCAGAAATAATCATTTTAGCCACATGAAAGAGCTTCAATGAGCATGGAAAGGTACATTGTCATCCCAGTTAATTTAGATTTGGGTACACATATTTTCTTAAAACAGCAGTGCTAAAACTGGAATTCTTCCATCAGCGATTCAAATCAAAAAATAAACTTTATATATGCAGTATCCAGGTGGAGATTGTGAACTGCTAGGAGTTAAATACAAGTATGTAATTATATATAAACGATGAGACAAGGATCCGCAAGTTTGCCCTCAAAATCACGCTCAACGGCACAAATCCAGTAGGTAGTATAGGACTTTATTATAACATAACATGATTGCTTATGGCAATTTAAACATTTAAACAACATTATTTCAGCCAAAAAAAGCATTAACAAAAAACATACCATTAGAAATGAAAGATAAACTGCACATTTTATACCACTCCTAAAATAGTTGGGTTATTTTGCCTCATCTGTGCATCGGCTCTCTCTTCATTGTGTCACTGGAGTGTGAACCAACAAGGGCTTTTAGTACATCTAACTATGTCTGAATGAATGTTCTGGCTGTGATTTTGGCAAGAGACAAGAGAGGGGGAGACAGAGAGAGAGAGAGGGAGAGACACACTGCCTAATTCAGAGGGGATGGGAGATTATGCACCATCTGTGTCCATATCCCAGTGGCCCTGTCAGAATTGATCTACAACCCTTGACCTTTTCAGATACTCTGGGTGTTTTTTCCACCCGTTCTGTCGTGCGCGGTCTGTTAGCGTGCAGCCATGTGGGTGTTTGTATTTCTGTGTGTTTTGAGCATGAGTCAGCCTGCTGCTCGCTAACCTTTCCACTGGATTACAAAGTGCAGGTCAGATACACACACAACTTTTTTTTCTGACTTTATTTTGTTGTCACTCAAATTAAAGGTCTCCTGGAATGTCTGATATTGTTGGCATTAAATACACTACGTAAATAGGTTGTATAAAGTTAAAGGAACAGTGTAGAACTTTTTGGGGAATGCAGTTTTTTTGCTTCTTTGCAGAGAGTTTGACGAGAATACTTATACCACTACATGTCGGTACGCTAAACATTAATCTAGACTCAGCATGCGGTTATTTTAGCAGGCAAAGACTAAAAACTGGGAAAGGGGAAAACTTTAAGCGTACACTGTTAAAACAAAACTTTTACAACATATCAATTAGTGAGCTTTACGGAGTACTATGCAGTGAGCTTTTGAACATTGCATTTCTCTATATTTATGATATAAGGGGTGGATGAGGGTCAGAGGAGAGGATCATACCATTCTCACGACGCTGTAGCCAGCCTTGGGTTTCTTTGTACTGATTAAACACACCAGATCTAACGTGGTGCTGGTGGGAAGATCTTGTTACCCTTCAGACAGCGTCAAGCCTCCTGTTTCCAGCCTTTATGCTAAGCTAAGCTAACCGCCTGCCAGCTCCATCTTATTATTTAGTGTAGATAAAAGATACATATTGATCCTCTCATCTAACTTTTTCCAGGAGAGCAAAAAAAAACGTTTTTAGTTTTTGGTAAAACTGTCTAATTCAGACCCTCTAGTGCGCTTTGTATGTCTTTCATCTTTGCAATTCCATCATCCATAAAGGTGCAAGAACAACCTGATCCTGTATACCGTGCCGCCATGAAAAGCTACCTTAGTATCCATTCAAACAGAACAGCAGTTGCATGGCTTTGATCTGAGCCTGCAGAACATCTACAGCAAGTCCTTCTCTTCTACTGATCATTAAAGTATGCAATCTGCAAGAGCACACCTTTAGCTTTCCCTTATAAAGGTACCATAATATCCAATATCGGCTCATACAGGTGTTGTGGTATTACCCGTTCTCTCAAAAGAATCGTGATGATGACGACCGAGGTGACTAATCGTGTTCTTTATGTTACTCGCTACTTCATTTCCATGAGACAGAGCTTGCAAATTATATCGTCCTTATCAAGTTTGTTCATCCCATCAGTGTTACCCAGTCCAAAGTGGGCCCAACCTTTGATTAAAAGTACGCCTCTCTAATTTTCTTCATCGCTTGTCCCAGCAGTCTGTCATTGAGCTGAATTTGTATTTTCTACGGCATATTGGTTAACCCGCTCTCATCCTAGCATACTTAATATCAGGTCAACCACAAGGAGTCATGAGGAAGTGACTCTCTGCAAAGCCAAAATGATAGCAGAATAATTTAGAACACTATCAATAGTTGGCACAAGTGTATCAGTAGTAAACCATAGCCAGATTGATTTTGAGCCCCATTGCATTTTGATGTTGAAGCTACTGTGGTGAAGAAAGTCATGTCACAAAGGAGATCTCCATGATGAAGTTTTTGCTTGTTTTTAATTCTGCGGACATCAAAATGTTGTGACTTATTTACCATGCTGCCTCCGTTTATTCATCCATCTGCAGGAACACGACCTGTGAGGTGTTTCAAGGTGGAAATACCAGTCCGTTTTCAGTCTCATGTTCCTCTTGCTGATTGGGACAAGCCAATCACTCTCTCTCTCTCTCCTTCTAATAACAGACCCGGCTTGATGGGTCTCATACCAGTGTTACAGTATATATAGCTCCAGACCATTAGTGGAGGATTGTGAGCTGAACAAAGCACTGACCTTTAGATTGTACTTTAGCTTTTTTTTAATAAATATATTACCTCAGGGATAGATGTACCTTTGGCTCAGGAAATCACTGCATACCCTTTTACCGCCATCCAATCTGTACACTGATGTGACGTGGCGGGTTAAAGGGCAAAATAAACTATGTTGGTGTGTTCAGGGCACAGGAGCAGGATAATTAATACAATAAAGAAGTATAGGATACTTGACATTTCCATTTGTATTGTATATTTTCTCTATCTTTTTTTTATGTGCTGTGAAACACAGCTCAATGTCCATTGGTGAAGAGGGCGCAGCCTTAACACAAGCACCGATAAATGCCTCTGAGGGAGCAAATCGTCCGCGTGATGAGCTTGAACTAAACGACTATCTTACTGTAATTCTCGCCAGGGTCGGGATGCTTGAATACAAAGTGCGACATGAAAGGCCGGGAGCCTCGTCTCTCACACGGCACACATCAAAGAGCAGACAGGCGAATGACACCAAGCTTCCCTCTGATCCTCAAGGAGTCAAGAATGGGAACGAGTGGTTGACAGTGCTCCTTAAATCGTGCTCGACTCCCCACCCGGGTGATTCTCCCGCCTCTCTCTCTCTCTCTCTCTCTCTCTCTCTCTCTCTCTCTTTCATTCTCAACTTTTGTGATTTTATCTTTCTGTTGATTGACTTCATAATTTTTTTTTCTCTGCGAGTCACAGCTGGTTGAGAAGTAAAGGCCGTTAAGGGTTAGTATTGATGTGATGAGCCCAAATCGTTCCGCTTTCATGGCGCCCTTGAAACTAAGTGAGGTTGCAGAAATGCCTGTACATATACAAGAGTATAAAAAGGAGGAAAAAATAAACATGCATGGCCAATCAGACAAAGTTAGGCCTCTGTGTATGTGTATGTGTATGTGTGTGTGTGTGTGGGTGTGCGTGTAAATTTGTTGGATAGGTAACGCTAATGTGTTATAAATTCCTGTCTGATTGTGATTAATTAGATGATGAGAAGTGTTCGCTGACAAGCTGCTTATTCTGATTAGAGAGATAAGCTTCCTGTGAGAGGCAGAACTAACGAGGCTCGTGAACCTCAACGCCGAGCTTTCTTAACACATCTGCACCTTGTCTGCACTCTCTTCCCACGGCTTTAATTTTATGTCACCCCCTCAGCTTCATAAGTCAGTGGCTCCCTGCTTATTTTCTTATATTGGTTTCTAAACATTTGTTATTCTGCGTTTCAATTAGTTTATATACTTGTGAATGTCAAGTACAATAAATGATAAACATATACTTAATGTACTAAATAACAGTTTCACAACAATGCTGTTATGCTACAGTTCAGGACCTTTGTGAAAAGCTGATTAAAGCACATTAAAGCGATACATTAGAAAGAAGAAATAACATTTTCTTCCTCTTATAAATGATAAGTCAAATCTATAAGCCATAAAACACACCCAGTCCTCTTTTAACACAACGACCCCATCGTCATGGCAGAAGCCAGAGAATGGACTGATCCATGCGTCCAGATTGATCGTGCACCCTTACCAAGTTTGGGTTTGCAAACAACTGGAAGTAGAGCGGCAGTGCTCGCTACTGAAGGCTGTATCTCACAATTATTGTTTGACATTTGTATACAGAGGAAGCATTATCCTAAAATATGACTCTGTAGACCAAACGGTGCTATGCAGTATGACATCTATTAAAAAGTTAGACCACTTGGACCTTTAAATCACCACTGTGAACACTTATGAGTTTGTCCAAATACCAATGCATTAAAACAAAATTGCTTTGTGGTTCTGGGGTTCAACGGTGGGATTACATAAATTACAAGTGGATTAAATATTGACAGAATTATGAGTCTTTTTATAATCTTTTCAGTGAAAATAAAGAGCTATATTAGTGTGTAATGGTCACATACAACTGGGGGACTTAAGTGTTTCCTAATTAAGAAGAAAATACTGTTTATTTTTCCCTGCATGGATGTGAATCCTTCCATATCGGACTTGTATAATCCTCCTCCCTCCCTTTCTGCGGTCTTCAACCTCGTGGCAGGTGTCCAGCTTGATTTAAAGCCAGGGAATTTGAAGAAAATTAAAAATGTAGCTAAGCTACAAACAATCAAAAATCATCGCATTACAGTTGGACAATAATTCATGCTGATGGTTCTGAAGAAGCATTACTTTGTCTTTAAAGTAGGTTGCTGCAGGGGCCTTACCTTTTGATTTTGGTCACATCTTTGGTGCTCAGAGCTCAATGCACCGATGCACAACAATACTTTTTCTCTCTATCTGAAAAAATCAGACTTCTTTTTTAGAAATAAATAAATAAAAAAGGATTTCCTGAATAAAGTTGAAGTTGAATTCCGTCATACAGATATTCAAAGCAGATGGCTTGGCTCCTCTAGAAATGTGTAAATTCGAGTTAAGGTGGATTTACCCGGTACTGTTTTGCTGAATATAGCTTTTCCCTCTGTGTAGGAAGGCTTTCTGAGCTGATGATGTCTAGCTCATCTGTTTCCCACAGATGGCTTGTCAGTCATTCAGTCTCTGACTCACCAGAGATCCAAAATTCCTCATAAAAAGTTTTGCTAAGCGTGTCTCTCTGAGTCATCACAACTCTGTGTTTCTCTCTGATTAAGGCTATATCTCTGAGGGCTCATGGCTGTCTCCTATTGTCTCCATTGATGGGTGATGGACATACCATGCTCGCTAGCTAAATGACACATGCAAACACACACACACAAACTCACACACACAAACGACTGTGTAGGCTTGTGAGGCTGTTTGGCATTTATAAAATGATAAGTCCCCTAGCAACACCACAGACCGAGATAAAAAAAGACACAATTGGTGAAAAAGATTGACTGATGGAGCACAAGTATGCATTGCAAATAAACACTGCAATTTTACTGTTGGAAACACAGTAATCATATTTGCCTTGTCTTCCATTACTGCAAGTCAGACAGGTAATCAAGGGGCTGTCTCCATGAGTTCTCTCCTCATTAGCTCTCATTAGTGTTTTCCTCTCCACTCCACTACTTCCATGATCCAGATTATCTGTGGATCTGAAGTTGGGTCTACAGGAACACAGACTTCTTAGAAAAAGCCGGAACAGACCTCATTTATCAAGTGAGCATGCAGCCAGATTCCATTACTGCACTTTACAGAGATAATTAGTATTTATGAATTAGGTTTTTTCGATTCTAAATGAGGTATCCACTGAATTAAAATCTGTGACCTCTTGACCTTGAAAGCTTTCATTCAACGCAGGAAAAATACTTCCACAGTCACATTTAAATAGGGCACCACTGATTTAACAAGTTTAGTTGACATGCACGCGGTGTCCAATCAGCCTGTGGAAAGAGTTGCATATCTCAGCTTGGGCTTGGAGACTACAATGTTTTAACAGAAAGACTGCAATACAAGCTGGGGGGTGTGGAGTTTGAATGACAGGCATTTACCAGCGAGGGAGTTTGTTTTTGAGTTGCATTAAGGGACGTGTAGGATCCAGTGAGCTTTACCCGTCATTAGGGACCAAAGGTCAGGATATCGCTGTCTCCACTGGTTTGATATTGATTATTCTTGTACAAATCTGTATGTTATTAGCCTCCTTATTTCATGAATTTGCATTATTTAATTGCTAGCATACTCCTTAAAACTATGTATTGCTAGAAAAAAATTTCTAAAACGGTCAGTTAAGTGTATGTCATAGCTGTAGGAATGTTTTCTTTTTGCCTACAGCTTTAAAACAATACAGTTAGTTAAAGGATAGGTTCACATATTTTCAAGTCTGTCTTTAAAAAATACTCAGCCACCCATTTGTGCATGAATATTGTACCACAAGCTTAGTAACTGTGGCCAGTTGGAACAATAACCAATAACTCTTTTCATGTACATTTTGACATGTGAGTGCTGTTTTAAAACAGACTTGAAAAAATGTGAACCCAGCATTTAATACGGTGTTTATTTTCAGGCAGATAAACTCTAATCAGAACAGACGTGTATAACCCAAAACTTAACAATAAAAGCTTTCTGAGCTTATAAAACTCAGCACGTTTCACCCTGAAAAACAGGAAACAAACAAGAGATCCTACCAGCTTAGTGTTTCTACCACTCAGCACTACTGGTTCCTGTGGAGACTGGCAGCAATCCTCAAGATAACACAATCCTGTCGATGTAACTGTCACTGTCAAGACATAATACAAGCCTCCAGCACAGAATATGTCAATGTAATTGAAGCAGTGCAAGTAGAAGCAACTGTGTCCTTTTTGAAGATGACATGTATTTTTTAAATACTGTTCAGTGGGTAACTTTTTTAAAAAAGACTGCAGCTTATATTGTCACATTTATGTGACTTAGGTTTAGCATTTCATTATTCTGTGTGCAAAAATTACCAATCCTTTAAATGTCTCCAGAAAAGTCCAGGAAAGATAAAAAAGTTGAATATGTTTATATTTCTATTTGGTTTTTTTACACATCACTATATCACTGCAGTCGCCACACCCAGAACCAAAATGACCCTCCTTGCATTATTCATTACGCAAAACCTGCAGTAAAACCGCTTTGCCGGATCTTCCCTTTGACAATTTTATTAGATCTGCAGACTCATTTTCATTGTGTCTGACAATTTTATCTCACTGGCATTTTATTGAACCGGCAGTTTTCATTGCCGTAAAAATCAGAAAGGCACAGCGAGTCACTAACAGCAGGGAAAACACTGTCGTCCCCTTCTCTCCTGCATTCAAATCTTCCTGTTCTACTCCATTGAATTGATTGGAAATCTAACGGACACATACCACCTGTAAATTTTGCCTGAGGCCGCTGTGTGAATGTGTAAAGATTTTTTGGATTCCTGCTCTGGCAAATGCCTTCTTTCAGTCTGCTGTTCTACAGATTATGTCAGCGTGACAGCAAATGGGAGGGTTTCCACAATCTGGTATGTTTAAGGACATCTCAGCGGTGGAACTTGTACTGGTTTCAACAATGGCGTGATAAATGAGTGCTGGTATCAGCGCTGATTAATGAAGTCTTCATTATCTTCTGTTTTCCTGCTTCTTTTCATTTCGCGCTCTCATGTGGTCTCATTGTTTTGCCTGGTTAGATTGTGCCGATTTTGTACTTCATAATGAGACGGGGAACAATAGCAGAGCACTTTTTCACTTATCCTCCTTTGCATTACTTCTTCTTTTGTCTGCAATCTCAATGAATGACTTCTGAATGTCGCTCTTTTTTTTTTATCTCCATCTCCCCCGTTTTCTGGGAGCAATTTTCATTGATTCTTAACTATGAATGGTGACTTGAATGGATGAGAAGACCTTTCCATTTATAACACTGCTGACTTTTCACTGTGTTGGGTTTGTGGGCAGCTATAAACCAAAACACCTATTTATAAAATTCAAATGCAGGTGTGTGCCTTCATATTAAATGACATGACTAAATGTCAGATGTCGCCAGCGTTGGGCGACTATCTGTCTTTTTGAAGGAACAGAGGTGTAATGCTACATGTCAGTATGCATATCCTATTAGATAGTATCTATTACAGAAATGAAATTACCTTCAGTTAATTTGATTTGGATAATATTAGGCTATCAGAAGTGTGCAGTGCTCTGTGCTGAATATGAATTGAGTGAAAGGAATTATACATTCATGTGGCATACAGCTGCATGGGCTGCATTTTTAAGGCTCTTTTCTCCCTTTGCCATTTCACCTTCCTTTGCTCTCTCTCGTTTTCCTTTCTCTGACATAATCTTCACACAAAAAGAGTACAGTCATAACAAAAGCCAGTCACTCTTCAGTTCAGACAAATTCAACACTTAGTGAAACAGATTACTATACTGTTGTCTGGCAGCGCAGCACGTAAGCGACGCCATAACAGTAAAGTAGGCCTAGTGGGAATGTTTTGGAGGCTTGTAAATGAGAAACGGAGGTTTGCTGGTGACAGTCGCACCCAATGCTCTCAATTACTTATTGTATCCATGGAGACTATTGCATCTTTTAACCTGAGACAAAATGATAAATGCTAATCAAGGACTGTTTTCAAATACTTTGGGACTAGTTCAAATCCCAAGTGCTTAAGGGTCAGTCTTTGAACACTTTGCTTTCAAAGCTGTGATTAATAAAATAAAAAACATTTTGGTATTAAACAGAATTTAGCCTGATATCAGTCAGTGATTGCCCTCACAAACTAAATGATCAAGGTGTGTAGCTAAGCAAAGCCTGTCTGTAGCTGGCGGCGTGGCTCCAGGCAAGGTAATGTCAGCCTTTTGGTCCATCACTTTGGTCCAGACTGAAATATTTCAGCAACTAATTTTCTACTGACACACACGCTTCCCAAAGGATGAATCCCATTGACTTTGATTACCCCTCTGACTGAGCGGAAAATATTTGAGAATAAAACCTCACAAGTGCATTTATAATGAAAAGATGCCTCCTTAATCATAATGAAAAAAAATGCCCCTAATTATAACACAATGCCTCTCGGCACATAAGTTATTAAAGTAAATGTTAACGTTAATAAAGAGGGCTTGAATGAAAATCAACCAATAAACCAAATAACAAAATAAGGCCCGTGGGCATTAGGTTAGACAAGCACAAACTTTTACAAATTGCACCAAGGTCTACTCAAATGCATTTTAAAAAGTAAATGACAGCAAGTCCCAAATAATGAAGGACTGCTAAACTGACCTTAACAGACGGCTTGGATTCCAATTCAGCAAGCACAGTTCAAATACGATCATTGTAATGTCCAAAGACAGGAAGGGATGTCACTAGTGATGGTTTTGAATTGACATACATCTCAGCACCGATTTGGGTATTATTTGGGGTATTTTTTCACAGACAGCAGGAGAAGGTAGTAGGCCGAAACATGCACACGAACACTCTACCACAGAACATAGTATTTTTCATTGTCACCTATTGCAAAGCTGTGTACCTATTGCCAGGAATGGCAGAACACCTCTCAGCTCCACACAGTTTATCTTTAGAGTATATCTACAGGTTGCTGTGGGTGATTTTGTTCCTGTATGCGTGCGTGTGAAAAATCCATCCAGCTATAAATTCTTGCAGCATATGACGCACCAGACATTGAACCTGCCTTTTAACTCATGTTAACACTTTCCGTTTAGTTGAGATGACTGCTAAGCTATTTATTTTGCACCTTAATGAGATGAATTGTTATTTCGCCTCATCCATCTGTATTCGATAATGTAGTTATCTACGCTGTAAGCTGCACTTTTAGCAATAATATTAGTTTGCTCTATAACGAGGCTATGCAGGGAGGAGAAAAGAGGGAAACTCGAAGGAGTGAAATGTGTGATGGGCATCATAAAAAAGAAGGAAAGGGAAGAAGAGAAAAGCAATGCGGTTGGCCCACCTCTGTGTTGGCTTTGCCCCTCAAAGCTACTGTACAAGGCAATCCTACATCAAAGCTCTATAAGCGTCCACACACATACACACATACATTATGCAAAGGCACATATACGTTTTGCATGTGTACGTCATTTGCATTTCAAATCTGCTGACATTTGTATCTGAAACATATTCAACCTAACACACACAAATAAGCCCAACTCTTGCTGCACTGCTGACATGGCTGCACCCTGGGAAGATGAGCTGAGCCCGATCATCATCACTGATCCCAGTGGACAACTATAATCTCTCTTTCTCTCTCATGGTGTATATGAACACCCATGTGAGATTTATGCAAATATGTTCTACATGTAGTAACCTAGTTCACCGAGTAACCTAGCAACACTAGATTCAGCTGGTTAGAAGTGTGTGTGTGTGTGTGTGTGTGTGTGTGTGTGTGTGTGTGTGTGTGTGTGTGTGTGTGTGTGTGTGTGTGTGTGTGTGTGTGTGTGTGTGTGTGTCCATCCCTCTGCCTGTCTGTGATTTGCATCTGTGGACACAGCTGCAGCCGGTATATCGATGAGTGTGCAGCATTTGGAGGAGTTAGAGGTGACCGCGTGCTGGGAATCTGTCAGCAAACGGGAAAAGTAGTGAATAAAAGCTGGAGTGATCCATCACATTGCACGATGTTAGTTTGTGAGTTACTTCTTTTTCTTACTGCTCTTAAGTATGCCTTGCTGTGACTTCTCCTTCCCTGTGATCCCCTGCAGTCAAACACTCCAGAACTTCATCAACATTTGAGTTACTGTAGGTGAAGTTCATTCGTTGTGTTTGGATACAGAAGTTGACTAAACAACCTCACTGCAAAGCTTGCTTTTCATCATATCACATTATCCTGTCTGTGTTTGTGTGTGTGTGTGTGTGTGTGTGTGTGTGTGTGTGTGTGTGTGTGTGTGTGTGTGTGTGTGTGTGTGTGTGTGTGTGTGCTGTTTGTTTGAGAATAAATGTTTTTTGACCTTGGAATAAATGTTTTTTGACCTTGGCTTCTCCACAAGTTTCATAGAGGTCCTTTATTTTATTATTCATATATTCAACTATGGTGGCTATTGCTGCTTCTTCTAAAAATCTTGTTTTATTACAATTTGAGGAATCAAAGTAGAACAGTCAGCTGAAAAACCGAGAACCATTTCAGAGGTGTGAGCACTAAGGCGACTAAACCTTATGACAGGGGGAAAACACTTTGTGCTGCTGTTCGGTGTGTGTGTGTGTGTGTGTGTGTGTGTGTGTGTGTGTGTGTGTGTGTGTGTGTGCGTGCGTGCGTGCGTGCGTGCGTGCGTGCGTGCGTGCGTGCGTGCGTGCGTGTGTGTGTATGTGTGTCTCAATTCTCCTCTGAGCTGTGATTTCTGCATCTACCTTTGATTTTCTGTCAAGAGGGTTTGTAATACAACAGAACACGAGGGACTGGAGCGCCAGAGAGAGAGAGAGAGAGAGAGAGAGGCAACGCATTGTGAGAGTGGCAGAAAGAAGGAGGGAGGGGTAGACACACGGAGAAGGAAAGAGAGTTATGAAGTGACAAGTTAAGTGCTTCGGAGAGAGAACACAAACGAAGTAACAGAGGGAAGGAAAGTGGGGATGGAAAGGATACAAGAAAGGAGATATATGAAAGGAAGGAGGGAGAATACACTTAGCTTTAAAGTACAGTTGTGCCAATATTAGCAGCATTAGTTTACATGCCTGTGTGTACATTGAATGACGTGCGCCCACCTTCAGAAGGTTAAGGCCTAACATACAGAATAATGATTGACTCTGAATGAGCCTGTTATTGCCTTTGATCTCTGATCTCTAATATCAGCACTCTGCTAAGTGTTGTTGGTATTTTTCTCTCTCATTAAGTCACAGTCAGAAGCCTCCTCGAGCTGTAAACATATACTTTATGCTAAATGTGTTTACTTCATCATTTAAATGTAATCAAGCTGTTGAATGTTGGCTAAAAAGGCTGTTTTTTAAAGACATGCATATATTTTGATAATATTAGTGTGATTTAGAGCATCTTTTGTCGATTTACATGTCAGTTGAAGAAATTTACTCCCAGAAAATAGCTGCCCGTTGAGATTCCCTCTTCTTGACATTCTTGGTCAAACAGGATTTGCTGTCTCTGCAGCTTTCTGGTAATACATTTGTTTTTTAAATGGAGTACCAATAAACAAAGGATTTCTGCTAATAAAAACTTTGTGGAGCTGGCTTAAGTCCTAAAATGTGTCCTGCAGACATTTACATATACATTGAACCCGGCACAAACGCTGAAAACGTACATTTATAATCAAAGAAAGAAATAGTTGAAGTTGTCATAGTGCTAGAAAAGCGCTTATTGGAACATACTATTGATACTATTTATTCTATCAAATGTCAACATTGGTTTCTTTTTATAGAATATATGCAGGTCTTGAATGAAGTTTCCTTATTAGCTACAGTAGCTAAGAAGCCATCGTCTCATAATAAGTGTCGATTTTGAATCAACCTAAATTAATGAATCATCTTTGATTGGTTAATCCATCCATATTTTTTCTGTCGCTTGTCATTGTCGATGTTGTCTTAATTAATTGATTATGCCATAAGGACTCATTGTTTCATGCTGCTGGGAAGTACTGATAAAAATGTGATGTGATAATAAATAATTCTAGGCCGTATTGTCCCTGCTGTTTTTTTCATCATTCTTTCATACATTTGATTGTGGAACAGAATGTGGTATTTAAAATGTCTTAAATTTAACTTGGTCAAATAGCCTTGAATGTTTGTGTCTTTGTCCGTATTGCGTGCCGCCTCCATGAACAAAATTCCTGATATAAAAAGATGCCAATAAACGAGTTTGATTTAAGTGACTTTAAAAAATGTTGTTCAGACCTTACAGTTCCTGTAAACTCAACTCCTTCTGGACAGTTGTTTCTGCTAACATGTGTTGTCAGGGAAGGAGTGAAAGTGAAAGAATGGGAGATAGAGGAGGATGAAAAAAGCAGGTTGTGCAGGAGTATATGGGTAGGATGAGAGATGGGAAAACAGGGCAAGAGGAGGAGGAGACTCGGAGAGCAGGATAGAGGAATTGCCCCCTAGGCTCTCTTCAATTTTGCCCTCATGATGGGAGCATATTTCCCCAGTGCTGTGGCCATCATCTCTCTCTCTCACACACACACATTACATCTCACACTCTTTCATCCTCTCACTCAAACATTTCCCTTCTGTCTTTCTAGCTTAATTTCGCCTCCACTTTCCTCCTCCTTCTCACTCTTCTCTGCTCATCATAGACATGTCAAGCATTGGCAGCCACCAAAACCAACACCTATTCATGTCCAGAGTGTGTGTGTGTGTGTGTGTGTGTGTGTGTGTGTGTGTGTGTGTGTGTGTGTGTGTGTGTGTGTGTGTGTGTGTGTGTGTGTGTGTGTGTGTGTGTGTGTGTGTGTGTGTGTGTGTGTGTGTGTGAGTGAGTGAACAAGCATTTGAGCTTGCAGGTGCGGCAAATCTGCAAAACCATTTTTGTAAACTTACTCTTGCCAAGTCCCACCTGAGAGTGTGCAGATACAACAGCGTCAGTACTAAATAGATATATAAACATGTACACCGCCAAAAGGTGCTCTGCATTTTTTTTTTAACCATCAGCCATTATCTTTTCTTCCTTTCTTCGGATTTCTTTCCATTCATTCCACATTAGCTTCCCTCTCTGTATGTATAGAGCTGACGAGCCTGGCTCTGCAGTCATATTTTACGGGTCTTCTTCAGCGTGTCACCCTTTAAACGTTCCATCTTTCCCATCATCTTTGATTCTTTCTGGATCACAATAGGTTAGCTACGGCAGTTGAGTGTGTGTGTTTGTGTGTGTGTGTGTGTGTGTGTGTGTGTGTGTGTGTGTGTGTGTGTGTGTGTGTGTGTGTGTGTGTGTGTGTGTGTGTGTGTGTGTGTGTGTGTGTGTGTGTGTGTGCATATGAGAGAAGGCAGTGGAAAAATGAAAATAGATCATTCATGGCTAAAAGCTGAGAAGAGCAATTCAGCCCCCCTGCCAGTTTCCCAGCATGCATGTCTCTCTGGCTGGCGAAGAAGCAAGTGCAGGCCAACATACTGCTGAGCCAATCCTCTATTATTCCCATTCCCATTTTTATACGTTTCACTATTGTCTGCCCCACTTCCTATTATGGGTTTGCACAGCTCCAATGGTTAATAGCATCTTTGAAGTCTATACTGTACTGGCACATATGGACGGATTCCAGACTAATGAAAACTTTCCCATTGTTTGACTTCTCTTCTATAAGGGCTCTGTGCAGTTCCAATCCTCATATTCATAAATGAGTTGACATATCTGGCCCTGACCAAGCTGCAGCTTCGTTCATTGTATCTGCAGTCAAACAAAGACAGCGTTCAGGCACAAAATACCCAATGCCTCGGAGCTTTAGCCCGTTTCAGTTAAAGCAAAAGGATGTGTCTGCCTTGTCCAAATGATTGTCTGCTTTTGTCTCCTACTCTTGTGGCAAAATAAAACCATACTTAAGTAAAAATTCATGAAATTGTTTAACCGGAAGTTTTTTTTTTTATTGGAGGATTATTTCTTGGCTTGGCACAGTCATTTCCTTAAGTCTACGTTGGTTACCACGGTGACGATATGACTTTAGGAAGTTAGCACACAAACCCCCATAAGACTAAGACATGAAGTTTCTTGTCGGAGAATTTTGTCACCTAAGGTCAGGAACTGTTTTATACTGTTTCGAGTTTTTAAGATAAGCTAAGCTAACCGGCTGCTGGCAGTGGCTTCATATTGACCTTGGCAAGAAAGCAAATAAGCATTTTCAAAAAACCAATTGTGATTTGTGTGATATTTATGACATAGTTAATGAAATATTAGAGAGATTAGATTGGATGTTCATTCTCTGACATCTTTGACCATTAGCCGGTTAATTCAGGCTACACAATCTTTTCCACAGCTGTGTAGCAATCAGCTCACTATTAATGTCAAATCTCATAAATGTGTTTCTGTTCACCAAACTTCCTCCAGACAGACAAGAACATTTCCTTTGATTGAGGACAAATATATCAAAATACATTGATAATTTCTGATCTTTCAGCTGTTGAATTTACAGTATCTCACTGATGTGAAACACCCTTTGACCCACAACTCATAGAGATGGCAGAGAGCGGGTAGACTCAGCTGTTAGCAAAGTGGGTCAGAGCAGCTGGCATGATCGCTTGAATATTTGAAATGAAGCAGCTCCAGACTGAAGCCTCTGTAACAATCACGTTAATGCCAAGCAGTGTTAAACAATGACAGCATGTTGGACAGCTCCAACTCCCTACTGGGCAGCTACCAAATGTGTTGGCCTACACAGAGAGGAGGAGAGGGTAAGTTGTCCAAAGAGGAATGGAAATATAGTGAGAAAACTAAAAAAAGTGGAGGGCAAAAAGGGAAGGAAGTAGAGTCATATCAAACAGTGGCGATGCTTTGAGATCTGATTTGAAAACGTTCCTGAAAACGTGCAAATACAAGAACCTCCTAATATTTGCTGTATAAAACGTGTGTGTGCATATTACTGTAATAACTCAACTATCTAACAAGAAACAAAGAAGAGAGAACACCATTGGATGACAGATAGATCAGCAGAGACCAAGCGATAAAGAAAGGAAACAAACTTTGTAATTAACTCAACACAGAGAAGTGCTGACAGACAGAGGACTGGCAGGTTAAAAAAAAAAAAAAAAAAGCAAAAAAGAAAAGAAGAGAGAGCACAGGGTGGGAGAGACATGACTGGAGGATGGATAGAAGTAGGTCAGGAGGAGAGACTGAGAGGAGAGGGAGACATGTGGAGAGATGGATAGAGGGAGGGAAGTAAAGAGAAGAGGCAGCCAACATTTGTCTGCGTCTCTTCTACCTCTCTATCTCTTCAGTTTGTCTGTCTGCAAACACACATTTAGAAATGTGTGTGCGTGCGTGTCACTGTGACTGACAGCTCCCAGCCAGCAGCCTGCTCCAAAAGCCAAAGACTTCATAATAAACACAACATGGTTTAATTTACTCCTCCAGGCGGAGCGGCACTGCTCACTTCCCTCGCTGCCTATTCATAAACAGGGACACACACATGCAAGTATGACACACTGAGTTCTATCCTAACCATCCTTCTCCCTAAATCCCTTGAGATTTTTACGCAGCCTGTATTTATTTTTGTTGTCTCTATTTCTAATAATTGTAAAAAAAAAAACAGAAATTTGAATTTTCCTCAATGAATCCATGGCAGTTATAATGCATATTTTTTCTATTTTCCAAAAGAGAGTAAAAAACATTTTTTTGGCCAACCTTTATGGAAACTCTTTCTAAAACAGCTGACTTACATTTAGTATTGATCGGAGGCCCACTGTCAACTGTGGTTCGCTTATGACCTAAGTGCATCCTAGCCCTACCACTGAAAGGCGCCTCCATCCACCCAGGTGCCATGGCTGTCAGAAATGTGTCCACGGTGGGATGCTGACTTGGTGAGGCCCGTCGTCACGGCTACACCAATGACACGGCTCGGATGTGGGTGAGCTTCCTGGGTGGCGGCTCTCATTCAGCCAATCAAGGCAAACAGGCCACGCTCTATTTAATGATTATCCCAGCATCTGTCCCCTATCTCTCATCTCAGTGTGGAAGAAGCCGACTAACACGGGCGCGTCATAGACTCGCAAGAGCTCAGTGAAAAACATCCAGCCGAGCGGCTTGATTCCGGCTTTCATCAAGTAATTTCACCTAAGTTTAATCAAATCTAGAAGTGCTGGTGTGCATTATGAACAAACTGTGTGCCCTTGATTCATTATGTAGTTAGTGGGGAATGTGGTTAATTGAGGATGAGATTAAAGCAGCAGCAATTAATGCCAGTCCAATAAAATACATGATTACCACATTTGGAAAGTGATCTCAGTTGTTATCCATGTGCTAAAAAAAGAAAAAAGGCAATACAGAGAAAGGCTGTTTCCATTCTGTTTACTTTTACTTAGAGAAACCTGAGTGTGTGGGTGATAAGGTTTACATTGTGCCACATTTTTTTTCTGCAGCTTGGCAAGGTGTATTGATTTCATTTCCTGCATTTGTTTTGTGGAGAAGTTCCCATCCTCTTCCGCACGTTCGTTCTTTTTCGAGGCAACAGCAGGATTTGTCTCTGCCTGGTCACCTGGATGAAGTGTGTTGTGTTATTGTGCAGCTGGTTTACTCAAACACTGAATTCGCTCTGTAATTGATAGCACAGGGGTTTGTGAATTTGCTTGGACGCTTGCCGCTGTTCTCTATCTCCATCGCATTAGGATGCAAGTGATCGATAAATGCACTGCTGTAAATCACGTTGATGCTGCAAGACTCCCTGCAGGCATGGGTGGAGGCAAAAAGAGACGGACAACATGGAGCGCTGGGCTGATGAATACAACGATAAAAAGGAGAGAGTAGCAAGAGGTGCTGAACAGGAGAGCGAGGCAGAAACTGAACAGACACCTTGAGAAAAAGAAAAGAAGGCTAATAATCTAGATTTATCAGCCCAGCAGTTTTGGAGATGAATGAGAAGAAGAAAGCATGTCTGTGGCCAACTTATTGCAGCCCGCGGGATGAATGCTCACTATTGCACTCTTTGTCTTTGGTTGGGTAAATAATGAATTGCAACATCAATAAAAATGTTAATTCAGGATAAGAAAAACACATTGTATTCACTTTCAATTTAACAGGCCACATGATAGATGAGAGAAAACAATCTGGACATCAATCTACAAAGTCCATTTCTTTTTGTTCTGATTCATTTGTAAGTCAGATCATGAATTACACTCCACTGCTTCTACCACCTCTTTATATCACACAGACATATACAGTGCACAAGTTATTTATAGCTTTATGCAATCAGAGCTTAAAGCCACACTGTTTTCACATGTTATAGCTCTTTCCCATGTGTACTATGTTTGCCTGTTAAGAAAGCTTGAAATCTCAGCAGCTACAGAAGAAGAGTTACTGCAGAAGCTATCAGCAACTCCTACTCACCATCTCACAGTTATTCTGTGTAATGAGTTAAATATTACTGATTGCAAGACAGAACACTTGATTCAATTATTTGATAAGGTTCCTATTTTTGTTCGTAAATACAATGTGTTCACTCCTGTCTTCACGGATTCAAGACCTAAATTGTTCCCCTTTTCTTTGGCCCCCAGGTGAGACCAGTGCAGCCCTGTCACGCCCACAGCGCCCCCTTTCGGCCCGGACGGCCCACCACGCCCCGGCGCCTGTGAAAGGGTACCATGTCAGCCGTAGCATGTCCCAGCATTCCTCCGGTGGTGGCGGGGGAGGACCCTGCCACTGCCCGCCTGAGGACATTGACGGCCTGGGCAGAGACTACTACCAGGGTCACAGCGATGGCCACTACTACCCTCCCGGAGGACCGGCTGAGGCCCTGGCGCTGGAGAGGCACCATTCCCACTCCCACTCCCACAGCCACTCTGGAGGTGGAACCTTCCCTCGCTCCCACCCCAGCCAGCACCCACCTCTCCAGTCGTTTGACTCTTGCGAAGAGTGCCTGTCCTCGGGCCACGGAGGGAAGATGCACCGCATTCCCCCGAACCTGATCGACCAGTTGGAGAAGCAGGTGCCCTTCCATCCTGATGGCTTCCACACACTCCAGTACCAGCGCAGTGCTAGTGGGGGAGCTGAGCCACGAAGCGAGAGCCCCTCGAGGATCCGCCACCTGGTCAACTCTGTGCAGCGCCTTTTTGCTAAGTCCCATTCTCTGGAGGCCCCCACCAAACGGGAGTACAACGGCACGAGGGGAGGCGGGGACTACCGTGGCGAGAGAGGAGGAGGCCACAGGAGTGGAGGAGAGGATGGCGGAGGCCACTATTCAGGTCATCAGCCTCGCTCTACCAGGAGGAGCAAGTCTCGAGAGCGAAGCAAGAGCGGGGACTCGCGGCACGAGTCAGGCAGACGCCACCGCAGCAGGACAGCAGGCTGGTGGAGCTCTGACGACAACCTGGACAGCGACAGCAGCTTCCTGGTCAGTGGGGGCAGGCGGGGGTATCCCATCGGACACGAGAGCCTGGATGCAGCCATCCAGGAGCTCACCATGAAGAGGCCCAAGGAGCGTGGTGGTGGTGGTGGTGGTGGTGGTGGTGGTGGAGGTGGGCCGGTACCTGGGGAGTGCATGGCCTGTACCACGATGGCTCTGGCTGGGGGTGAAGGAGGGGGACACCACGGCCACCACGGCCACTCCCTGAAAAGGAGCACCTGGTCAGCCATGACAGTGAGTCAGGCCAGAGAGGTGTACCCTTCTACCAGAGGGGGAGGCTACGAGAAAGCCCTGGTGCCCCTGGAGAGTAAGCTGAAGGAGAGGACCTTCCACTACTTGCAGGTGTGTGTACGCTTGAACGTCAAGCAATGATTATGGGTGTGTGTGTGTGTGTGTGTGTGTGTGTGTGTGTGTGTGTGTGTGTGTGTGTGTGTGTGTGTGTGTGTGTGTGTGTTTGTGTGCTTGAATCATTTTGCATAACAAATGTCCCACCTTATTCTTTGGGTCATAACTCAGTCGACCCGGAGTGCATGTTCCAGTGATATCGGTGTTTCCAATGTTCTTTAAGGATTAATGGCTATAGACCCATTTCAAAATTAAAAGGGCCCGCAGACCTCGGCCGAGGCCATGCCCTATCTTGCAATGTGTTTCGGACCACCTATGATTCAGATCTGCTCCAAAATTGTATGGGTTCCTTGGTCAATGCAACAACCTTCCAACAACTTCTTAAAAATGTCCGTAATCTTGCTGACTAACAAATAAACCAAACTAAAAGCAGTGCTCTCATAACTTCAGGTCATCCCTGATAATCGTTAAATTCAAATCTTGTTACCAAATTAATCCATTTGACTTTTAGATTGTACATCCATGATTGCAGTGCTAAGGGGAAACACTAGCAGCTAATCCAGCATGGTGCAGATTTACCTTAATGTAATGAAATACCGGCAAAAAAATGGCCATGAAAATAAGTGTACACTCAAAATACTTTTTATATTATATATTATATATGTGTATTGTTCTAATGGGATTCATATATCCCTAGGACACTGACACTCTCCGACCGGTATTAGCTGACTGTGTTTAAACCTATTTCACAATAATTGCAAAACAAAATGACATAAAAATAAAAAATGAAATGAAAAGTGGATACATATACAGCGGCTAAAATAAGTATTGAACACGTCACCATTTTTCTCAGTAAATATATTTCTAAAGGTGCTATTTACATGACATTTTCACCAGATGTCGGTAACAACCAAAGTAATCCATACATACAAAGAAAACCAAACAAATAAGTTCAGAAATTAAGTTATGTGTAATAAAACGGAATGACACAGGGAAAAAGTATTGAACACATGAAGAAAGGGATGTGCAAAAAGGCATGGAAAGCCAAGACACCAGCTGAAATCTATCAGTAATTAGAAAGCAATCCTGTCCCTTGTCAGTGCAAATTAATATCAGCTGGTTCAGTCCCAACTGATGGCCTATAAAAAGGTGTCTCATTACCAAGGTGTCCCACAAGAAACATCTCATGATGGGTAAAAGCAAAGAGCTCTCTCAAGACCTTCGCAACCTTATTGTTGCAAAACATACTGATGGCATTGGTTACAGAAGGATTTCTAAACTTCTGAATGTTCCAGTGAGCACTGTTGGGGCCATAATCCGGAAGTGGAAAGAACATCATTTCACCATAAACCGACCATGACCAGGTGCTCCTCGCAAGATTTCTGACAGAGGAGTGAAAAGAATTATCAGAAGAGTTGTCCAAGAGCCAAGGACCACTTGTGGAGAGCTTCAGAAAGACCTGGAATTAGTAGGTACAATTGTTTCAAAGAAAACAATAAGTAATGCACTCAACCGCCGTGGCCTGTATGCACGCTCACCACCCAAGACTCCATTGCTGAAGAAAAAGCATGTTGAAGCTCGTTTAAAGTTTGCTGCACAACATTTAGACAAGCCTGTGAAATACTGGGAGAATATAGTCTGGTCAGATGAGACCAAAATTGAACTCTTTGGATGCCATAATACACACCATGTTTGGAGGTCAAATGACACTGCACATCACCCCAAAAACACCATACCAACAGTGAAGTTTGGAGGTGGGAACATCATGGTGTGGGGCTGTTTTTCAACATACGGCACTGGCAAACTTCATATAATTGAAGGAAGGATGAATGGAAAAATGTACCGAGACATTGTTGATAAAAATCTGCTGCCATCTACCAGGATGATGAAGATGAAACAAGGGTGGACATTTCAGCAAGACAATGATCCCAAACACACAGCCAAGGAAACTCTCCATTGGTTTCAGAGAAAGAAAATAAAGCTTGAATCCAACTTGAATCCAATAGAAAATCTATGGAAAGAACTAAAGGTCAGAGTTCATAGAAGAGGCCCACGGAACCTTCAAGATTTGAAGACTGTTTGTGTGGAAGAATGGGCCAAAGTCACACCTGAGCAATGCATGCCACTAGTTTCTCCATACAGGAGGCGTCTTGAAGCTGTCATTACCAACAAAGGCTTCTGTACCAAGTATTAAATATATTTCAGTCAGCGTGTTCAATACTTTTTCCCTGTGTCATTCCATTCTATTACACATAACTTAATTTCTGAACTTATTTGTTTGGTTTTCTTTGTATGTATGGATTATTTGGGTTGTTACTGACATCTGGGGAAAATGTCATGTCAACAGCACCTTTAGAAATATGTTTACTGAGAAAAATGGTGACGTGTTCAATATTTATTTTAGCCGCTGTATATATATGAAAACATGTGAAATGGATTTGGGATTTTGCTGTGAATCACAAAACAGTGATTTTCACCCACATAGATCTTCAATGTCCCTCCCAACAGTCAGTCGTCCAGTTCCATTTGCTATGATTGATCTCCGAATCCAACACATGTATTTCTTTGTATGAATTCTGAAAAATGAAAAGCTAATGGCTCTTACAGTGTACCAACAGAGTCAGGTGAAAGAGCAAACACACTTATGTACACACACAAACACGCTCGCACAAACCTCCAGCTGTGCTGAGGTAGAGCTTCCATGCAGGCTGTGTTTCTACGTTAAACAGCAGGTAGCCACAGGAGTCCCTGGTGTTTTTCCAACTCCCATCCTTTAGACACAGCTGAGGTCTGCTGATAGAAGAGGCAAAGGGAGCGAGCTTGTGCGTGTCAGTGTTTTCAAAGGACAGACCCCACACAATTTGCCTCAGTGTTTGAGGCTACCATCGCATTCACACCTCAGGACACATAATGAACTTCCCCACTGCAGCTTTTCTCATATCTCCATGCGTCACTTGCAGTTTTGTGAGAAGGGACTTGGGGGGGGACAGAGTGCAGAGTGAATTTTGGGCTGCGCTTGGATGTGCTGAAGTCAGCCAGATTGATCCATAGTTTTAGAGCATAGAGCAGACAGCCTCCTGCAGCTGCAGATACAGAGCTGTTCAGGTCTACTCCACTGGTACCTCAGGACAAACAGCAGTGCCATATTGAATCAACTGGTCCAAACTGAAGCCTGGTTCTCTGGAGCCAAAAATGACAATGTTTGCTGCAAAACAAGAGTGTTTACATCACGCATCCAGCAACTGACTTTAAAGGGGACATACATATTTTATGTATACAATTGATTACCTGTCTACTTGTATATGAAAGCAATCACTCAAGGGGGATGAACCCACAGATAATTATTACCCAGCTCTGCTGTTCCTCTCATCTCTACAAAGCTTTGTAGTGTCTTTCAGCTCATATTTTTGGTTTTATACATAAATCCTAAAAACCAACTGCTGCCTGCTTTCATAGACTGTTTATAAGAAGTTGACGTTGTCACGGTGATTTCACCCTTTGGTTTGTGGACTATATGGTTTTGCAGTCTCTAGTTCAGGATTTTTTGCTGTCGCCATCTGTGGTGCCAACTGATACGCGAGGGTGTAGTTGAGTACAACTGAACACTAACTAACACATTTTTAGTTGACCATAAAGGTAACAATTAACTTTTATGAACTGAAAACACATCGTGAAAGGGTTAGAGTTCTGAGACAAAAACACAGAGAACCCCCAGACTAGACAACGATTAAGACCAAAAATTATGTTTATCATAGACTTCTATACAATCTGACTTATTTTTGCGACCAGAAGTGTCGCCCCCTGATGACTGATAGAGAGAATACAAGTTTAAGGCACTTTGGCATTGGCTTCACTTTTTAGACCAGGAGGTTGCTGCTAGCCTGCCCTCCACAGTTAGCGACTAGCTGGAGAATATAGTGGACAAGCTGATGAGCCACAAAAGAAGAGCTAAAGTGAGAGTGAATATTGGACTAATATTCATCAGGTAACCAGAAACAAGACTCCAAATGAATGCTAATGCTGCTCCTTATATGCTGGTTGTTCACCATATCCACATATATCAATGACATGTCAGTTTTGCCTGTACATTTTTGAAAATATTTTTTTTATATACATCCCGACAACCCCTGCTGGATAGGACATATAAGATTTAAGTAAAATACTGTCATATCACAGAGTATCACAGAGATTGTGGTTTCCATAGCAAAAAAAGGCTTTAAATCTCAAAGTAGTGAAAAGGGAAAACAGATTCTTCTGAACAGAAAGATAAAGCATGCTGTGCAAAATACATAACGTTTCAAATCAAATCACATATGGTATGACTGGATCTTTAAGTCAAAAGAAGACAAAATACTCGTACTCCCAAGCTACCAACTGACATTGCAACATGAACATGTACATACAAGTCCACAGCAGGTCACCACTCAAGTTTGGGGTCTGAATTATTGTGGTCAGAGTCAAAGGGACATGTTCAAGGTTTTCTCCTATGGTCTCAACGCCAATCACGACGTTGGGCATCAGAACCCGGCGCTCTCCATCCCCTAAGCCTCTACTTTACCCTCGGCCTGTGTCCGACAGATAAGGAATGATAAAAACCAATATATGGAGCGAGAGTGAAATGAAGACAGAAACAGCGAGGGAGAGGGAGAGAGAGACAGAGATAGAGGAGGGAGATGGAGCAAGGTAGAGGGATGAAGAGATAGCAAAAGCTAGCTCAGGGATAGAAAAGAGATAAAGGAGGTGATGGTAGCCAAGGGGCAAAGCGAGAGGAGCGAAAGAGCAGCATGAGAAAATGAGAGATATAGTAGAAGGCCAGGGGGATCGGGAGATTAGGCTGAATCATCTTTTAAGTGATGACCTTAAAAACACACACTCAGCTGGATGCCAAACCCTGGGGGCCTTGACTGTGTATGTGTGTGTGTGTGTGTGTCAATGCGTGTAGGTGTCTTTATTTGGTCACATGCTTGTGTGAGACCCGACAACTCCAAAAAACGGAAAGAGCGTTCTGCACAAGCAGCTGCTGTAACACTACTTCCTGTTGGATTGTGTGTAAAGCTTTAATTGTACTCGAAAAGAAGTGGGATCAAATCGGGCGCACATATATATTTATATATGGAACTAAGTGGTCCTCCACAGTAATGCAATTCTCTGTGCAAGGTTGATCGGTATTCAAATCTATTATGAGGCTTATTAAAGCTTCACTTGTCAGTATTATTGTCAACAATGGATCAAATGAATGTGTGTAATGTGAAAGGCATGATTCATAGCAACAAATCCACAGATAATCATCTAATAACCGCTGCAGAGCTTTTTAGCTTCTTCTAGTTCAATGTTTTGGTTTTCTGGCCCACAAACTTTGATCAAACCCATTACGCTACCCAGCACCTAATCACACACAGACAAAGTTAGCAACTCACTAACAGTTTGGCAATGACCTTAGAGTTAAAATTAATGAATTGGCATACTAATTTACAACATAAGAAACTAACGTGGAAGTCAGTAAGCACATATGGAAGTATGAAAATGTCTGCAGCAAATAAAACCAAAACAGCAGCTGCGTCGGCAATGGAAGAGAGAGGACAGCGGGAAGCTGGAGAGCTTTTATATCAGCAACAGCCACACCGAACCAAGTGTGGCTCATTAAGCTGACGACCCTCCACTCTGCAAAACAAGGAAGAACTGGCAAGCAAAAGGACATAAGGACATTTAGAGGAGCGGAGGGGTCATAAAGAAAGCATAATGTAGAAAGCCAGATATTTTATTCAAGAGTTGATGGAAACCAAAACAGAGTTAAAAGAAAAATAACCATTGGACTTACATTTGTCAGGTGTCCAAGAACACAAATCCAAAATATTGCTAATGTTAGCCCTTTATCTGCTTGAGGCACTTTAGGATTTTTTTTTTAGGTGCTAAGATGTGAGATGTTTTCAGCTGGAAAAGACTGGAACTGCAATTTGTTACAATCTCAGCCTTTAAAGCTGCCCATATGTGTTTTTCAGTGGCCAGGTTCCACACAAATCATCGAATGTTTTGAAATATCATTGAATTAAAAGGGTGATATTTCAGGCAGGGAAATTCAGGTTATTTGAAAAATATTTCACAGCTTCATTCAATCCATTAGAGAACGTGGTAGAAAGGGGTAACGTTTTAAAGAGTTATGAAAGCATTCTGACTTATGAAAAGTCATAGATTTTACATTACTGCCACAGTGGGAACTTGATGTAATTTTTTTTTATTCATATCATCGCTCCTTATCAATTCTCTATGTTTTGTCCTCCTCCTTAGTTTCGTGTCCTGGCTGTGTTCCCGTGTGTGTGTGTGTGTGTGTGTGTGTGTGTGTGTGTGTGTGTGTGTGTGTGTGTGTGTGTGTGTGTGTGTGTGTGTGTGTGTGTGTGTGTTTTTGTGTGTGTGTGTTTTTTTCATTTTGTTTTCTCATCAGACTTTCATTCATCTGCCCATCTGTCTTCCTGCTCTCCGCCTGTTTCAGTATGTTATTCAGTTTATCTGTTTCTTGGTTTGCCACCATGTACATTGGTCTGTCTTTCTGTGTGCCAGCATCCTGTCTGTCCACTCTGCTTTTTTACCTGCCTTTTTGTTCACTGCTTTATTTGCTCTCTGTTGGTTGGCTTATGCTGTTTCTCCTTCTCTGTGTCAGTGTTTCTCCAGCTGTCAGAGTTTCTCTCTTTCTGTAAGTCTCTTTGTCTCTTTCTCTCTTTCTTTAACATCACCTCCCATGTATGTGCATGCGTGTGTGTGTGTGTGTGTGTGTGTGTGTGTGTGTGTGTGTGTGTGTGTGTGTGTGTGTGTGTGTGTGTGTGTGTGTGTGTGTGTGTGTGCTCTCATCGAGTGCACTAGCATGCATTTAGCCATCTCTGCGGGTGTGTTGGCTTTACACTGAGTGCACGTGTGCCATGAGTGTACGTCTGATTCATCGCTCTCCCTCTGTTTGAGGTGTGAAATATTTTTCAGTGATGAAATATATTTTTGTTGTGAGAAGTCCTTTGACTTTAATAACAGATATTGGGAAAAAGCTGTCAACGGCGCAGTGACAACATTTGCAATATCTCAACACTAATTCATTCACACTGTGATCAACTGCTTTTCCCTTAACAGTTGGTAGAAGAAGAATGCATTCTTACTTTGGAGTCATTGTAAGTGTTTAACCCATTAACAGAAAAGCTTACTAAAACCGATTGACCATTTGTAAATGGATATACACTTGTACTCACTGTATGTTGCAGATTAACCCTCCTCTGTCATTTTATTTAACTTATCATTGACTGTGTGAATACTCTTACGAACGTGATTGTGTCTCAGGTCCCTTCAGACGACTGGGGTGGTGGATATGGTGGTGCAACGGACAGCGGGGGGGAGATTCCATGTCGCCGTATGCGGAGCGGCAGCTACATCAAGGCCATGGGCGACGATGACAGTGCTGACTCAGACAGCAGCCCAAAAGCCTCGCCCAAGTCCACGCTGATCGCCCAGAGGGAGGCCTTTAGACGATCTATCAGCATGGATCAAAGGTCAAATGTCACAAATGGAGCGTTTATATGAATGTTGAAAGACAAAGCGATGTTACTACCCATTACAGCCTGCCACTGCCTTATGTTATTATGTTGTAGCTAGTTCACTGACTGTTTGCTCCATAAGAAAGCTGATATTTTGCCATGGAAGGACATTTTCCAGGATGCTTATCTATTGTTGTTTATACATGCCTTTGATATCCTTTTATTTTTGGTGTTAAGGTCCTGGGTTCAAGGGGTAGACGATAAGAACAAAAAATATCACAATATTACGACTCAAACTCATGTTCACCACTCTGATTAAAATGTTATCATTGTATTCTATTAGAAAAAACAACAACATTTTCACACAAAAAAACAAACACAGTACACATTTTTGATTTAGTACTGCACTATTGTGATGCGAAAGTAACCCTGATGACATCACATGGGTTATTTCCACAAAAGTTGTGTAACATTGGTGGAGCCCCCTTTGAGATATTCTATGGCACGTTTCAGTAAACCACAGTATCTTGAGATGAGGATATCTTAGAAGTAAAAAACATTCATAACTCATTGAAAACTTGGACAGATTTAACTGCACTTCAGAATGTTAATAAAAATGTAAATATGTAAAAATACATTTACACAAATGTTCAGAATGATTTCAAATAA
The DNA here is from genome assembly GCF_027596085.1 of Anoplopoma fimbria. Lineage (NCBI taxonomy): Eukaryota > Metazoa > Chordata > Actinopteri > Perciformes > Anoplopomatidae > Anoplopoma > Anoplopoma fimbria. Next base: position 68,045 of record NC_072458.1, on the reverse strand, counting down.
GATAAACACATTAAAGTCATCATATCATGCATTACACTTTTTCCCATTTGACATGGGAATGCAGCACTACAGCACTCGAAAGGTCAGATCATGACTCAGTGACATTTTATTTGATAGTTGTGGTGAATCAAATGTGTGATGATGCTGTGGATTTTTTACGAAATAGCACAGCTGAAGATTTGACAGCCAGAATATCATATCATGTTAGCAAGAAATAACTATCTGTGTTGTCATACACTGTAGTTGTTACAGTCATATGCAATGCTGATTTTGTATTAATTATTTAATTCAGGTACTCATGTAAGCAGTGTACCGACTCTTACCCCAACAGCCGAACCACACCCAAAACCCAGACCCGCTCTCGTAGCTACACCCGCTCTCTGACCAGCTCACAGGTAACAAACAATCTGGCTTATTTGTGTGGTTTGTGTATTTTTTAATGTTTTGTTGGATGTGGAAATTTAAGTTGAAGTGTCTTGACTACAGCAATATGTCTCTCTCCCGTCCTTCAGTTGGGAGACACGTTGAACCGTCAGTTCGAGGCAGTGTGTGAGACCATGTTTGGGGAGGTGGAGTCTCAAGCCGTCGAGGCCTTGGACCTCCCAGGTGTGTTCCGCACCCGCAGCCACAGCTACGTCCGCGCCATCCAGGCCGGCTGTTCCCAGGACGACGACTGCCTCTCTGTCTTCTCCATGTCGGGCCCCCAGGGAAGCATCAAGGGCGGTGCTGGTGAGTGTGTGTGCATGTGTGTGTGTGTGTGTGTGTGTGTGTGGTTTCGCCGCACCGATAAATACAAGTCTGTGTTTACTGCATGGGTGTTACAAGGATGTGTGGTCGCCTCTTATGTGGGGGCGACCTGGTGGGTGACGCAGTAGGACAGCCAGTGTTAGAGGGAATTTTATGACAGCTTGTGTCTGCTTGCTTTGACAAAAGCAGGCTCGTGCACACGCACAACCACAAAACCCCATTACACTCTTATCCGTTGCACAGCTGTGTGCAATGTGTGCATACATTTTAAAAACTCTAACCTTGAATTTCTCCTCTATTCCTTCAATCCCATTTTTTTTCGCCCCGATCATTCTGCAGCACTTTCCGTGTGTTTGTGTCTAGGTGTGCATTCTATATGCACAGACTGATGTGTATGTTATTGTGCATGCTCTTTGTTCTCTGTATCTCATCTCTCCCATCACCCTCCACGGTGTGATCGCAGGGTTCTCAGGCTCAGTAATAGGTGCAGGAACGCTCTGATGATGGCTCAGTGTCTCCAGCTGCTTCTTTCTCTCTTTCTCTCTGTCCCTCTGTCTACAGTATGTCTCTTCCTGGTTTAGTTTCACCCTTTAGCTTTCTTATGTATCGCTCTTTATCTGAAACATGTATTTTTTTCTAATCTTTTATTTGTTTATCTTAGCTCTTATTCAAGCCCAATATACAGTAAACCTGGAGTGATTTGCGATAGTGTGTGTGTGTGTGTGTGTGTGTGTGTGTGTGTGTGTGTGTGTGTGTGTGTGTGTGTGTGTGTGTGTGTGTGTGTGTGTGTGTGTGTGTGTGTGTGTGTGTGTGTGTGTGTGTGTGTGTACAGAAAACTGCAGAGCCACTCCAGTACCTTGCAGGACTCAAATGTCTAAGCTTAGACCAGCAAATCCCCCCTGATATTTATTAAAGCCTCTCTGAAGCATTATATACATCGATTACGAACACACAGTACACGAACTCCAACACACGTACACCTACATACATGCATGCTCACATCCTGGAGCTTAGAGCTTCATGGTAAAGATCTTTGCAAACTGTGACAAGCCTGTTGGTGTTGGTGAAAGAAATGCATTAAAGTTTGATCTCTTATTCGCTGAAAATGAACTGTGTGTGCGCGTGCACATAGGCTGCGTGAGGGAGGAGGAAGAGCCAGAACCTGCCCTTCTCACTTTCTCTCAGGAAATTGCTTTATCTTCCCGAGAAGCAGAGCTGAGAGAATTGTTTTTCTATTGTCACTTCTGTCACGTGTGTCTTTTCCACCACGTCACTCCCTGCCTCCCACTGAAATTCATACCAAGAGCTGATGTTCGGTGAAAAGAAACGAAGCCTTTGAGTTTTGTTTATGGTTTCTTTCTGTCACATCATGCATTGCCATCATTATTTAATGATTTTTGTTTGTTTTCTCTCTTTCTCTCTGTTTGGTTTACCCACCTTTATTTCAATAAATTTCCATTTTTCCACTCTTTGCATTTCCTTTCATCTTCTCAATCTAGTCTGTCCCTTTTGTAAGTATCCACCTCCCCTTATCCCTGTTGATAGAGTGCCTTTCTCTTTTAACAGCCCTCTATGCCTCTCTCTTCCTTTCTCCCCCCTCTTCTGACACTTAAGTCTTTCCTTATCGTAAAGGTGCTCCTCCCCCACTCCCACCTCGCATGTCCAAGTCTTCACTCTCGGTGCGGGCCCAGAGCAGCACCGAGTCCACCCAGGATGCCTACTTCCAGAGCGGCGGACAGTTGGTCTCAAGCTCAGGCCCCGGGCGTCCAAAGCAGCACAGCAACTCAGTGGACCTGGGCAGCTCCGACGGCCCCTCTGGTCGCTCCTCCAGAGGGGGCTACTACACCGCCACGGGCCCTGGACGCTCCCGACAGCACAGTAACTCGGCAGAGAGCCTAGATGGGGTCAGGGGTTCGCGGGAGCTGGTGCTCTACGGAGGGGGTCCGGGAGTAAGGGCCAAACACAGCAGCTCGGCTGACAGTCTGCTGGAGGGGCCACCGAGGCCGGCCAGGGAGAGGGACGGCAGGGCCGGGGGCAGCCTGGGGAAGTCAGTGTCTCTGCCTCAGAACAGCATAGTGCTGAGTAAAGCTGGGGGGCAGGATGAAGGGCGTGGTGGGAGAAAGTGGAAGCCTTCCATAGCTGTGCAGGTGAGGAAGGACATAATTAAAATATCTAAGAGTTGTGTAGATCTTTTCACCGGAGCCCAAAAATATGAATGTTGAATAAATGTCTAATTTGTATCCAGTTGTTTATGACATCTTTAGTGTGTGTAAATACCTCTGCCCTCTCTCTGACTGTGGTGTTTGTGACTTTTTTTTTTGTGCCAGGTGGACAGCTCAGAGACTCTGTCAGATTCAGACGCAGAGGGCAAAGCTCTTACAGAGGTCCACTCTATAGGAGTCCAAGTGGAAGATGACAAAAGGTAAAAGAAATACAGCTGGAAATCAAAACAGGGGGGAAAAAAGTATCTTTGAAATCTCTTCCCAACTTGAAGTGTGTTTATTTAGCCTGCCATTTAACTTTCCATAATTATGCACACAAACTCGAAAAACTAAGATGTGCGTTCGTTTGTTTGCTAATTGCCCCAAAATATGTGGCTTCATCAGGCGCTTTTGGTCTTTGCACAGTAATTTATGTGAATAATTTTAATATATAATTTGAAAAAAAGCCTTCATCTCCTGGGCGCCCAACAGTGCAGCCACCTATGGTTGATTTCTAGGCTAGATCCTATTATTTCATTTAACATTTCATCAGACTACACAGCTTGAACCCAGTAACACTTTGTTCCAAGAATGTCTCGGCTTTTTTCGACTGTTACCATGACTACTGCAAATCATACACTCGACATGACTTTAACACATGATGCGGCCCTTCTCCTAATTACATCCAGCATTGCTAACGGGTCAGATCCACGTGCATGCGTGCGAGGGTCCCCGAACCCTGAGCAGTGTGCGATCATGCACCTGTTAACAATGACCCCCAACTTCTTGCAATCATCAAGGATGACAGTGTGACGTCCGGAGAGGAAAACAGAAGTGTGAGAGCAGAAATCTGAGTCACACCTCACGCCTCATCAGACAGCCAAGAAGGATGAAGGGGAGGTGGGGGTATTAGCTTGTAATAGAGTAAACACTCATCACTGAGTCCATTGACATGACATTTGCACACACTGGTACGTCATATGCCAGAGGATTTAGCAGGGCTTATCACGGCCCAGGGAGCAGTAGTGACTGCAGCGACAGCAAGACGCCCTTTGCTCCGATAGGAATGTGCAATAATTAGAAGACAAAACTGACCGAGCATTGGGTTTTTTGCGTGCGACACTCCGTCTGACCGGATGGCTCTGGGCCTGCTGTGACTCTCCCTGTGTTGCAGGCGGGCTCGTTTCAAGCGCTCCAACAGCGTGACGGCGAGCGTGCAGGCCGACCTGGACCCCGAGGGATTCCCGGGGCTCAGCATCGCCGTGCCGACGCAGGACAAGAGTCTCCAGTTCGGCTGTTCCTTCCAGAGGCACTCATCCGAGCCGGAGTCAGCTAGTCAATACACGGAGTGCCACCGCACCGTCCACACACAGGGACAATGGGCCTACAGAGAGGTAGGTCTGCAGTGACACGCTGGGAAAATACTATTGATCTTATTTTACATTAGTCAGGGGTCCAATGTCTCCTTGTCGATTGAGGTATTAGAAGTAGTTCAGCCATGGTAGAAGGAGAAGGAGGTATATCAATTTGTAAAGGTCCAAATACTATGTGTCCATCACTTTTCTTATGCTATCCCAGGACTTAATCCAGAGTGGCTACACCACAGAGGCCTGCCAAGCGGACCCACGGCCCCACCAGCACCCACACCTGCCTCCCCGTTCCCACTCCCCTCTGCCCATCACCTCCGAGAGAGCTTGGGCAGGGACGCCGTCCCTGGAGGGCCCCAGGAGCCTTCCCGACTCGGGCCGAGCCTCGCCCTGCATGAGAGACGGAGAGTTCTTCTTACGCCTCCTGCAGACGGAAGTGGAGAGGATGGAGGGCTGGTGCCAGAACATGGAGCGAGAGGCGGAGGAGAACCAACTGCCAGAGGAGAGTGAGTTTGGGAGGAGGAGGATCGGAAAGGAGTAGAGAAAAATGCTATACAATGAACGGTTCTTTGATTTCTAAAAACGACTTGTGTGCTGTTTCATCTCTAGTTCTTGAGCTGATACGAAATGCAGTTGGCAGCGCCCAGATGCTCATGTCTCAGAAAGTCCAGCAGTTCTTCCGCCTCTGCCAACAAAGTGTGGTGAGTGTGTGATCGAATGTAAAAGCTTGACGGCACACATTACATGTGGTGCGTGGTTTTGCTTAGATTCACTGTCACTAGGCAAAATTAGCTTGGCTGCAAAAACGCTTATGAAAAACATTGGTTTGTTCTCTTTCTCTCTTTCACAAATCCTTGTGTATTACTTTCTACCCCATCACATGTCATGTCCCGTCTTCCCGGCCCACCCAGGACCCATCGGCGTACCCCCAGCCCACCTCTCAGGACCTGGCAGGCTTCTGGGACCTGCTCCAGCTCAACATAGAGGACGTCAGGGTCAAGTTTCAGGACCTCCAGAGGCTCAAGGACTCCGGTTGGAGGCTCCCACCTGAAAAGAAGGTGAGAGGCCCGGGGGTCCAAACGGGCCTGGTTTCCCTACAGCACTCTCCCAGAGCTAAGATGGCAGTGTGCAGAAGAGTAGCGCAGATGGTCGTGCCCTCCAACCCTTTGCAGGCTGTAAAAATACAGAACAGCAAGAGGAACTGAGCTGCCCATGAGACTGTGGAGTCTTAAAATGATAGAAATCTAAATGCATATCAACTTTTTTTTTTTCTTTCTTGCAACTAGACATACTTGTCTCTTACATTGTAGTCTATAAAGGTTAGGCTACTCACTGATCAACTACATTTTTCTTGATAACAAACTAACAATTGTTTCTCTTTTCTTCTTTTTCTTTTTACGTCATCTTTTTTTTTTTTTACCTTTTGCCTTCTCCCATGTCATTTCCTTTTACGTCGCCTGCTGCCAATGCATGCTGAGATTATTTTTGCTTATTTTTTCCTGATTTTTGTCTCTCATAACGTCTCGGTCCGTGATTATTCCTCACTTGAATTTGACCCTTTTTGTTATTGGTTTTGCTTTTTTTGTTTGTTATTCTCTTTGTTTCTCCCAATACCCCCGCTTTTTTTTGCATGGGATTCCTTTCATACAACCATACAATACCATTCCTTTTTTTTCACCACCCGTCTGGATAAATCCACTGTCCGTTTTCATCGTATATCTACGTCTCACCATTGCCGGGCTAGGAGGATAAGAAACTCCCTCCTCCCTTACCAAAGAAGCCAGCGGGCGGGGTGAGTGGCAGCCTCCGGGCCGACAGTGTCGGGGATGGGGGTGCCGGAGGTGGAGGAGGTGGATCGGGGGGCTTGGTGGTGCCTCGCATTGGTGGACACACCCTACCCATCAGGGAGAAGTCTCTGGACCTCGGGGACCGTCAGAGGACAGAAGCGAGGAGGAGGCTGCTGCAGACCAAGCGTACTGCCTCCTTCAGGCAGAACTCGGCCACAGAGAGCGCAGACAGCATCGAGATCTACATCCCCGAAGCCCAGACTCGACTCTGAACACGAGACTGTGTTGTCTCCCGCCCACCTCCTCACCCACACTCAGCCCTGCGAAGCTGACCTGCACACCGATCTCAGTCTTTCTCTGAGCCCCGTTTTGGATCCTCTGCAGGTCATCTCTGTTTATCCGCTCCCCCCTCCCCTTCTGCATTTACCATCGCTTCACTTACCACAGCCACAAATTCACTCCTCTTGCTCATTAAACAAGCAATGACAGCCATTTTAGTGTCTTGAAATTTGGACATTTTACTGACACAGAGGCCTCAACGTGAAATGGTAGCTAGCAGACATGAGTTATCGACTTTTTAAAGAATTCTCTGAATTTCCTTTTCGCCGTCCACTTTTATAACAGTATTCAGTAGTCAGCGGAGGTTCACGCAGTAGTAGCATGCCTGTGCGTGTTCACCTAGCACTTCTCCATCACTGAAACTAAAGGGCTTAAGGCACAAAACCTCTGTGGAGACGACGAGATAACCGAATCTCCCCATGGATCCCCTGTTGCCATCTCCTGAATGCCACGTGCAACAGAAATCAACTGCGATATAGCCACACTCTTCACCGATGCTACCAGTATGGATGAATAAACATGGATTCATTTTCTCACCATCAGTTTAAATGCCCTTAAAGTCAGATGGTTGGCGATCCCCAAAGAACATTCTCTAAACATAGTCAGTCAACTGCAGCTGGCACTTTTCACCCCGGTGCCATCTGTCCACCCAGGCACCCAGTCAAAGAATATGAAACTATTTTCTGTCTCTTCCCCTCATTCCTCACATCCTGAGTACCCATCGACTACCCGCAGTGATGCTGTTTGAATGTGCAAGTGCTATTTGTACATAGTGTGCACACTAATGTTTGCCAAAAAGAGCTTTTGCTGTGTGGCATCACAGCCTTGACAGCTAGAGAGCATCACAAACGCCCGTTTGCTTTTCATGTAGTCTCTCTGAAGTTTCAAGTGTTCAGGGGTGGGGTTGCTGGGAATTTTTAGGAGAATATATTTTGGTGGCTTTTCAGGACTTTACTGAGAAGGCCCCCATTTCACTGTGAGTCTACAGCACCACCAAGTGGTCAAATGAGGACCCAAAACCAACAACGGCGGTCTGAAGAGAGTTCTTTCCACCTCAGTCAGGAATTCACAGACAACCTGACGAAACAGCCATGAAAGAAGATCAGTCTGTTCATTCCTTTTTATCGGTTCTTTCCGTTCTCTCCTCTTGAATATTCAGAGCGGACTTTCACACGTTATGTTTGCATAACTGCGAATTCTAAAGCAGCGGATCACAAAGTAATAGGGGGGGGGAGAGCTGCCTAAGTCTTCAGCAGAATCCACTGGTCTAACTTGAAGTACAATTCTCTCAGTTCCACACACACAGGTGATGAAAGAAGGAAGCATTTCTCTGAATCCAGAGAAAACAAATGGAGTTGTTTTTATTGTAGCTCCCTTCAAAGCCCGTCCAAAAAGTCATCAGAGAAAGGAAACCATCCTTTGAGAAATGATAGAAGAGAAGTAACTTGATAGTGTTTGGTAGTTATGCTGAGATTAAGTTACACTTGTTATGAATGGAATTACACTGTTACTATGTTAGTTGCACTATGTGTTCATTTATCTTCCTCTTAATTCACTTCTTGAAATCATACTATCTGCTGTCTCCACGGAACAAAGTGTAGCATGATTTTAAAGGCTTCGAAGGGGTCTTATTTATTTATGTCCAAAACAGATATTTCACATTTAAATGTTTTGTATGGATGGTGCCTATAGGTTTGTATGTGTGTAGTGTGAATATGAAGGGCTGCGTGTCATGAGGGACATGTGATGAGGCCCAGTGAAAAGTCCAAATCAGCCGTTTTGAAGACAAAAGAACACAAAGTAAGAATCTTTAAGCATGACCTGTTTTATTTCATTTTATAGCATTTGGGTGGAATGTGTTGGCAAAATGGGATATTTTAATGGGAGATGTATATTTTATAATATAATCTACATTTCTAGATTAGTAGAGACTATTGAGTACAGTATATGTACAAAAACAGCATATATCAAATGTGAAAAACTACAGTATTATTATTATGATAGATTATAGCATTGTGTGATACTACAGCTGTGTGGCATATCCAGACTCAGTACATGTGAAAAATAATTTCAATTGATTATAATCTTGGGTTTGTGAGTGCTGGGTCAGGTTCACAGGGTATATATGGCAAGAAGGAATTGCCAAGTATGATCCTCCTTAGGCCTATTGTATATCTGTCTGTGGTTCTAACAACATATACTGCTGTACCCCCTCCCTGTATTCCCCCTTTAGAACCAACTACATGTGCCTAACCAGCTATATGTGGAGGTTTCCTTTGAACACAGTTTACAGTATATATATATATAGAGAGAGAAAGATATGTAAATAGAAAAAGTCTACAAATCTGCAGAGAATATTGTTAAAGAAAATGTTTTTATTGTACTGACACTCCATCCTTTGTCTCCCTCACTTTCACTTGCAATACACACATAAGACTGGCAGATATTGTGGATGTTAATACTGCATGTTTTATGTCAACCTCCTTGCAAACATTAAGCAGAATCTCTTTTTTTTTTGACTGATAAAAACGAAGCTAATTTTGTAGCTTATAAACCTTTTTTTGTGACAGAAAATAATTGACAGGATTTATACAATGCCGTTATTTCAATGACTCATGCCTTTGAACAAGGATTACATCATTGGAGGACAATGATACTGGCAACCTTGAAACAGCAATTTTTGATTTGAATCTCAGCCGATCAATTGAACAACCTCCATGTAAAAACAAAGCTGCCCCGGCAATGAAAAACAGGGCTGAGAATCAGACTGACTTGTTGTTTATTTTAATTGCAGCAGTGTGGGTTGCAAAGCAGTCTTTTTTCTTCTTTTTTTTTTTTTAAATCCCCACATCCTTCTCCTCTGTTACCCTCAAACTTAACAACATCTCAGTGGTGTTTGACACAGCCCTCATCAAACAAAGCACAAATACCTGCTTTTATACTGTTACTCCACTGTGAAGGCCTCTTGACTCCACCCTCACAATCCTCAAACCTACACACAGAGGGATGGCAAGGTCTTTCCATTTCGAGTCGGCCTTGAGGGACACCAGGAATCAAAGAGGCTATGTTGGATGTTTATCTACCGTAGCAACTACTACTTCTTCTTCTTCTTCAATTCTCGCGGACTTTCTCCTCTATACTTTTGATCAAACATTGAGGTGTTAGCCAGCCACCTTGCCTTGAAACAGGTCCATTGCAACACACATTTTTGGTGGTTCGATTTCCATACTGTTATTACTGTTACTTACTGTTATTGTCATACCGTATTTTACAAGTCCATCCGACCTATATCTTTAAAGTATAAATGCAGGAGCCTCAGCTAGAAATAGCACCTGGGTGTATAGTTGTACGGACATGATCTGAGCACTCACCAACACACCAGACAGACTGCTATAAGAACCCTTTCACCTCTTTCTAGATGTGCAAAAACCCCTAATGGACAGCCTGACGGACAAGTCAACTCCGAGTACCTCAGTTTCTAGCAGCAGTGTCTCCAACCCCGACCCAGGCCTCTGTCCTCAGGGGATTCTCTGAGCCAACGAACCCTGATAATACAGGACCAGATCAGTCCCGCAGGAATGTTGTCCATATTCTCTGAAAGAAAAAAAGGGAAAATCATATGAGATTATCTAGCCTTTCTCTAGTAGCCATTATCCGAGACTGGAGAGCGGCTGAATCACAAGCAGCGAAAAGAAAGTGGAAGAAGTGTCGGTCTGGGTTCAATTGTAGCCAATGTGTGTGGCCTGTTTATTGTGCATCTGCAACAAAGTAGAGCAGGAGGGATGCTGTAGCAGCAGATTTGAGTTTTAGTTATGCAGAGGTAGAGCTGCTCTGGAGGGAAAAAAAGCAAAGTCACTGGTTGAGTTAAACCTCAGTAGGAGAAGTCAAGGACCTGTTATGTCTGGCTAACCAGAGCTATGAGCTGTGGTGTCTAGTTCAACTGCTTCCTGCAATAATTTAAAAAAAATTCAGTCAAACAATTGAGTAAATTACCACGTCTTGTTTTGTGGACGCATTTGTATGATTAACACTCACGGTGACCCATGTTTCAGCAGTTGAATGCTTTTAACTAACTGTAGGACATTTGGGTATATTATTAGCAGTAACTTAATATACTGCATTAGAGGTAAAATAACTCATAAGGCTGATATCAATGAGATAAATAATGCTGAATTACATACGTGATTTGTTTCCCGTGAATCTCTTGTGCACAGGTAGACAATTTCACACTAATAACTACTATTAAAAAAAGGAATTACAGAATTTAAATACATTCAATGGCCGTTATAGGAAGATAAATCCACCACAAACAGTTTCAAAAATGGAGATTTCTTTCATAAAAATCTTCTATTATATATTTAAATTGACATGTTGACTAAACTTCCTTAATATATAACTTTTGGCTCTTCTCTTAGAGGTTCTACTTCTCTCGTCCTCCAGAACAGCTCTAGACCTTAGAATATATTTAACTGAAACTCCAATGTGCCTTTAGCACTTAGGTGTAATTGTGTTTGTGTGAGTGTGTGTGCGTGTATTTACACTGTAATGTTGCTTTACAGTAAACACACAGGTAACAACGTGGGTCAGAGACAACTGAGCAATTACTGTGTAATTAACAAAAAAAATAATACCCAGCCACCTTCACGTTTACAAAAATGTAAATACCCTGTTGCCAATGGACATTGCTATTCTCAATATATTGTTATTACAATATGATAATTATTATTAGTATGATTATTGACATTAAAAGGATTAATTATTGCCATCACTCTCATTATTATAAATGGTGTTGTCGATTATAGCTATGGGTAAACAATGTTCTGTATTCAAGGGCGAGTCTTGTGTACAATAACAAAATAAATAGTTTATTCTATGACGACAAGTTTTAAAACTGCTGCTACTAAGGAGACGGAGTAGAAGTAAAGCAAACTGACAATAACTCTGGGAAGACACTTTTCTCTGGGATCAATGATGGACACTCCAATGAGGAGTGAGAGATCACAAGAGGAAAAGGAAGTGTTGAACAGATGGACTGAATGCGAAGATCCAAACATAAGACCTTCTTTCTCCATGTGCATTTATCCCACTCTGGTCTCTTCGTTCCACAACAGGAGGAAAACAACATGGACATCCAACTGATACAGACTCCACATTCTTCTCTATAATGTAGCAAAAACGTGCTAGCCCCTTGTTGTCTACTCTCTCCACCTCTATTCCTCTTTTTTCATGCATTTCTCACTATGAGTTTTAATCAAACGGGTTTGATACAGCGAGCTTTCCTGTCTTTAAGCTCAGCTTTATCTTGAGTTCTCTTGTTTTATACACGTTTGATTCAGTGCCAAGACAGCATACTGTACATACAAACATCAAATGCTTATGTTTTTTTCTCCTGTAAAAAAAAAACAAAAAAACAAATTGACTGGAGCATATAGCAATAGTGATGCCATAAGACATGAACTTTGTTTCATAATGCCACCGTGGACACACAAGATGCATGAGAACACCACAGAGACGGCGGGGGAGATGCGGTCCGAATATGTGCTCGACGGCAGTGGGAGTGTGTTGCACAGTGAGGTGTAAATCATGATTCTGTTCGTTGTGTTGTGGTTCTCATTTTGTACATACAAATTTATTTATTGATCTTGTATGTTTTATGGATCCTAGATGTGTCAAAGGAGCACTTCTGATAGCGCTGAAGCCCAGAGAGGTGGCACACTGTGACGTGGTTTACCCCAACACAGAATGTAACACCGTCAACGTTGTCAAAACATTTTCTAATGGCTAATATTAGTACTATTAATATGATTATTATAAAGCTATTTTAGCGAGTTAAATGAGGGGTGCTGTGTCTCCTTTGTCTTTCTTTTGCGTTGATTTGCTGTCTCGATTGAATGTTTAATGCACTGAATCCTTGAGTCAGTCAAATTTTCCTTAAAGTCCAATAATCTTGTTTCAAATCTTAGGAAGGCTGTTTCTCTGTTATATTAATCAGATTTGATTGACAGTGGCCTGGTAATATAAGAACCCCAAAACTGTTTTTGATTCAAATCTTGCTTAACTCTTTATATATATATATATATATATATATATATATATATATATATATATATATATATATATATACACTCTTTTCTAACCAAACCTCATCCACTTCAAACCAGCGAGTAAAGAAAGGGCCTTATCGCACTTTAAAGAAAAAGTTCAACATTTTGTGAAGTTATCTTTTGTGCAGAAGTGTGTCCTGGTTCTGAGCAGTTGCCAGGCAACCATTGGAGACACCTGGAAGGAGTTATGCTGGACAAGATATAGTCCAGCATAACCCCCAATAAAATGGCAAATTGTAATACACTCCAGGTTTTGTACAGCTTATACAAAACGAGACAATGTGTTAGATTGTGAGCTGTAAAGGTACAGGTAGGTAGGTTTCGTTTTAGACAGAGTAGCTTTTAACCAAAACCCCCTCTTGTTGTTTTTTCCATCTCTCCCTCTCTTTGCTATAGGAATTTGCAATGCAAATGCTAAGCAAGAGTAAACCTATTAGGGAGATTCAAAGAGAGGACAGAGGACAATTCAACTCTGGCATTCTGAATTAAATGCACTGTCCCCGTGGGTATTCTCTTCCTAGTCAGGTCTAAACTCACAAGACACATTAAGAGGGGAATTGTTTTTGTCCATTCACAAGACAGTCGTGGTGAGGAACTGCACAAATAAAGCCTGCTGCTGCTGAATATAAGTTTCCCGCTGAGATTTAAGAACGTGAAGCAGTAGCCTCAAGATAAGAGAAGCAGGTTGAGGTCAGGAATATAAACATGTGGGAGGTGAGTGAGTAATGGCGCCCTGAGGCTCTTAAGGGAGCTGCTGAAAATTAAGTGCTGCACAGAACATCAAAACAGTCCTCCAGAAGTACTCATGTCATCTTGTTCACAATCGTAACCTCTCTACGTAAAGCGAAATAAGAAGAGATTCACTCATACATGAGTGGGGGGAAAAAAATCACTCTCAAAGTTTGAACATTTTTATCCGAGACTACAGAAATGTGGATAGTATCTGAGTTTTTAGAGGAGGTAATTGTTTCTGAGCACATCACAGCAGCAGGGAATAAGAAGTTCCTTTAGTGATTACAAATGACAGACTCTTGCAGTGATAAAAACGTTGTTTCTTGACCTTGGTTTAATGCCTCTGTACACCCACACAGGTGTTTTCAGTTGCTCTGGCTGATAGGACCTCTGCTCATCTACCAATAAGAACGGTCAATGTTATATGTCCCGCCCTAAAAAGGATCAACAGAGCTGACTGCAGACTCAGGAAGATGTCCTTCAATTAGTCTATACACGCCCACACAGTCTAATCAGCCAGATTAACTCAAAACACCTGTGAGGGTGTGCAAAGGTGTAGACTACCCCTCTGAACTTCTCCAGTATAATTTGACCCTTTAAGATAAAATAATATACTGTGTGGCACAATGCAAACATTCATCAGAAAAATCATCTTTTATTCAGTCATTTTAAAAGCATTCAGTAAAAAAGTAAAAGTGCTTTGTATGTTCATTTGTCAACATACCTCTTAAAAAAATTAAATGTTTCTGACACTCCAACTAGACAGCTGAGAAGCTGCCATGAAAGCTTCCTATGCTTACCCTTTTAATTCATAATCTTTCAATCATTAAAAAAAAAAAAAAAAAAAAAAAGAGAGCACAATTAAAATCTTTCAATCATTAAAAAAAAAAAAAGAGCACAATTAAAAAAGGCAGTGACCCATTAAAGCTTCAGTCCTCAGAGCTACAAAGGAATCATTATAGAGGAGTTTTTCATTCTGTCATTTTGGCAAAACTACTCATCCATTACACAAGCGCTGTCCCTTTAACCATAGTGCATGCGTTTCACAAACATAATCACAACCTGAGATGAACACATTTTCAATATTCAACCTTGTTAGGGTTGAACACTTCTGGGGTTTAAGGCTCACTGGATGCCGTCCAGTTTGAGAGTCCAGGCCAGACCGGGGGTAAAGGGCAGTTCAGGCAGAAGGACAGTCATGCCAGCACTGGGGTGGACCGGGGCCCAGGGTAGGGGATTTGGATTCCCCAACAAGGTCACCTGGAAAGAAAGAAACAAAAATCTATTATTTATTTATACCTAGATCCCCTCTGTAAATGAATAGTTATAAAGCTGGTCCTGATGTGCCACAGCTAGTAGCACAGCTCCTCTAAAAACAACAATATGCATTTCAGTATTTAACAATGTTACATTTAACAATGTTACATTTATTTTTGTCAAAGCTTTTATGTTGAGTTTTTATAATCCAAAACAAAAAAGACATCATTGTTAGTCCCTTTACCTTAGTGGCTGCAGATGTTTTGGGTCCTAATAGTACCAATGTGAGCTTGGGAGGTTTGGCTGTCATGATGGCATAGACAGTCTTTCCTTTAGATGTATACCTAGAAAAATGGAGACAATAATTGCATCAATGTTTCTTTTTTTTTTAGGACTGGAGGCTGTTTTTCATAGTTTTAAGAACATTGTTCTAAGAACCCATTTTACGTGTCCGCACCACAACAACAAGGAACGTTCATAGTTTCCAGTATTAAGTAACATTTCTAGCTGTCGTTTCAGAGTAGGTACTCTCCCGGGGTTGCGTCTAGATAATAACCCACTATTTTGCAAAAACTCTTTGCTAACCTTAACCACCAAGGTCAGTGCCTAACCTTATCCATCTCGCCAGAGTTGCACAAATTGTCGGGTACCATCTAGACACAACTCTCTTCCAGCACCAGAGGAATCGGGAGTGATGTAACTGTACAGTGATTAATGGAACACATGAGCCAATGTAGATAAAAAATGTAAAAAATAACTGCCATTTTGAAAACCTGTGTAAACAACAGACAACAGCTAAACACAAACAACAGCTCTCGAGTGGGCAGATCCTCTCAGGGAGTCCCCCGGAATAGTTCGGCCCAAACAGGCCTCGTGATCTCAATTACAGGATGTCCAGTAGTTGAGTGAAGACAGATAACACATAACACAACTCTCCCTGCATGTCCTCCCCAAAAAAAAAAATCTTTGAAAAACGGGCCTTTCCATAAGTGAATCGAACACTTCAACATGAACAAAGGAAATGCAATTATGCACTTAAATGCGGTTTGGCAGCGCAAACGGAGTATATAAACACTAAACAACATACATTTCAATTCTAAAAGACAGGAACTACAAGATCAGAGACGACTTCTAGTGAATCAGCTCTCTCTCTGCCTCTTACCAGACTGGTACAGTGGTGTTCTCCGTCTGGACCCTCCAGGGTTTGGAGGCGTATATGGCCTCCCCGTTCATCTTTAGCCAGGCTCCAACACCCCGGAGTCTCTCCTCAAACACTGCGGGGATCATCCCGTCAGGTCTGGGACCCACGTTCAGAAGGTAGTTACCTCCGAAAGCCACGGTGCGAACCAGATCCTGTAACAGAAACAGCAGGCGGAGGACAACCAGTCAGTCACTGTAAAGAGACACCTAACTGATCACAGTGTTATGATCATGTACTTTTTTTAGGCAGTGAAAAGGAAGATGACTGACTCATCATGTGCTTGGATTCATTTTGGATCAGTATTCTCTTGACAATGAAGATCAAACCAAGGTAAACATGATTGTAACATAGCCAATTTAGGGACAGCAAATTGACTTTCTTCATCAGACTGAATCATGTGGGAATCTACTTCCATGACAGATTAATAGATTAGCAAAACAATTACCAAAATGACCAGTATTCTATATGTATGAGAGCCATATACAGAAGCAGAACCGGACTATCTATCATTACAGATGTATTAATACATTTATTATCACATTATCCTCGCCTCTATGATAGCGGGCAACTCCATCAGTTCGCTCATCTTCATATTTCGACGGTAGCCCCAGGAAAACGTGTCCACAGACGTGCACTTCTCCCATTTGTGCTTGGGCAGCTGGCCTGGAGTGTATTTGTCTTCACAGTTATAGTATCCGCCGTGTTTACATGCACAGCCAGCTCCCCATCGGTCATTGGTCACAACGACATCCTAAGACAAGAAAAAGTACATGCAACCATGCTGAAACCATTAATGGTTGAATTTAAAAAAACAAACCAACAGTGTGTATTTATAGTGCAGCACTCTTGCACAGATAACACCATTATGTACACTTACTTTGACTGGGCTGTCATTGTAGAGCCAGGCCAGGAACTCTGTGGAGTTCCAGTAAGTGTCAGGTGCTTCCCAGTCCCCATCAGACCAGATCAGCTCAGGTCTGTACCTGCACAACAACAGGAAGGCAAGAGGATTGAACATGCTGCCATGTCAATATAACCTGGTGTGACTTTATTCACATTATTTGGTGCAATAAACAGGTTTGTATTGAAATCAGCTGATGGGTAAATTCAAGTGTTACAGACCTTACAACCATGTTGTAAAGCTCCGGTAGAAGTTTATGCATCACAAACTGCTGGGTTTTGAATCCGTTCTTCTTATCTGCCAGGTAGAGAGGGTGGAACCACTCATACAAGGAGTTGTAGAGTCCATAGTGCAATGACCTAAAAGAGGAAATTAAAAACCTTAGAATCCATTGATGACAACCCTCATGATCCACAAAACGACCAACCAAAATGCAGGTATTAAAACTAGCAAAAAGCAAGGTATCCGAATGGCATGAGAAAGGCAAATGCTACAAATTTAAAACACACAGTAGTGAAATTGTTTCACCTTATTTTATGTCTTGGACAATTCTCTGATATCTTTAGTGGGAATGCACTGATCTGCACCGCAACTTACAGTTTAATATGGAGAGCCAATCTGATACCAGGGCTGTTTTTCCTACATTTAAAACCTGTATAGCTCACTGCATCAAACTCATTTGAATCATTTTACGTAAGAAATCAGTGAAAGCTTTGCCACTAAATGCTCCGTCTGCAGATTGCATGAACTAGAGGTGAAAACACTTAATTATAATTTTTTTTACATTGACAAGGAAACTGTATTTGATGTGAATCGGACACAACATGGTCAGTACGTTATTCACTTCATCAGGTCTGTATCCTTGCAGATATCAAATTGGTGCATCCATTGTCTACAGCAAAGGGATTACTAATAAATCTATGAAATGAATTTGACCTATCAAGATCTAAAGTGTGAGTAGGAACTTGGAAGCACTCTCCTGTTTCAAGCCTTCCATCTTCAACATCATGTCTTCAGCAAAAAGTATTTTCACCAGTGTTTAGGAGGAAAGCAGCAGTTGAAATATCCTGAATGGTACAGGTTGTACAACGCTCTTTAACTCATTGCATTCTTTGTATAATCATGTCAACACTTATAACACATTAATAATAACAAGATTTGATGACCCACCTGTTGCGCACTGCCTCCCCCAGGTCTCCCACCAGGTCTCTGTGAGGACCAGTATCGACTGAATTCCAGTTCCAGGAATTTGGGGACTCCCAGTTAGTGAATCCTTCGTGGTGTTTGGCAGTCAGGACGACATACCTGCAATGAGGGTGCGGAGGTGTTATACACACAATGTACAGTACCAGTCAGTTTGGACATATCTTCTCATTCAATGGTTTTTCTTTCTTTATTTTTATTTTTTCTACATTGTAGATTAATATTGAAGACATCCAAACTATGAAGGAACACATATGGAATTATGTGGTAAACAAACAAATGCTCAACAAACCAGAATATGTTTTATATTTTAGATTCTTCAAAGTAGTTGAATGAGAAGGTGTGTCCACATTTTTGAATGGTACTGTATATATATATATATATATATATATATATATATATATATTCTACTTTACAACAACAACAGTGGTAAAAAACATTTTTTACTTAAGCAAAAGAAGCGATATCACAGTTTAAAAAGTGCAAGTAAAAGTCCTGCATTCCAGATTTTATAATAATATCAGAAGTATTTGCTACAAATCTTAGTAAAAGTAGCCTATCAAAAGTAATAAATAATCATAATGCAGAGTGGCTATTGTCAGTGTTATACCATTGGATCATTGTTAATCGTGACTTTTGACTTTTTCATTTACTTTTGTATGCCACAGTTTCCTATTTGATCATCACTTATGAATATTTAACTGGTTGAGATTAACTACCACTACACATATACAGTACCAGTCAAAAGTTTGGAATATATACATATACACATATATATACATATATACACACATATATATACATATACATATATATATATACATATATATATATATATATATATATATATATATACACATATATATATATATATATATATATATACATACATATATATATATATATATATATACACACATACATACATATACATATATACACACACATACATATACATACGCATATATATATATATATATATATATATATATATACACACACACATACATACATATATATATACACACACATACATATATATATATATATATATATACACACACACATACATATATATACATATATATATACACACACATACATATATATATACATATATATATACACACACATACATATATATATATATATATATATATACACATATACATATATATATATATATATATATATATATATATATATATATATATATATATATATATACACATATATATATATATATATATATATATATATATATATATATATATATATATATATATATATATATATATATATATATATATATATATATATAAACACATACATATACACACATATAAGACACAGATAAAATAATAAAGTAAAGAGAAACCACTGAATGAGAAGGTCTTTTGACTGGTACTGTATGTCTGCCACTGGTGCGTCTACGTTAACCAGGGGAGATGCAGCTGATGAGCTAATGACGGGTGTTCGATACCCGGAAGTGAAGAGGTCTTTGTCAGAAACACGCTCACTTTGCACCAGAAGCCTCGAACACGTCGGCCCAGTCCTCCGGGTCGAACAACTGAGCGTGAAACTGAGGAGCGAACTCCGGGTAGCTGAATCCGGGCGGGTAGTTCTGCGACATGTAGCTCACACACTTCTGGTCCGGAGGCTGCTGGCCCCGCCAGTGCCACCAGAACCACTCACTGCCGAACCCGGGCACGGAGAACACGCCCCAGTGGACGAACACCCCCACCTTGGCCTCGTCGTACCACGAAGGCAGCGGCCTGGCGTCCAGGCTCGGCCAGTCCGCAGTGTACCGGGCCGCAGTGGACCGGGCCGCTGGGAACCGGGCCGCAGTGGACCGGTCCGCAGTGGACCGGTCCGGTCTGGGTACCGGGCCGCTGGGTACCGGGCTGGGTACCGGGCCGCTGTGTGAGGAACCGAGACAGCCACCACGATGAGCAACACGACCAGCATGATCACGACGTGTTAGACCAGCTGATACATGGAGTTAAATAACGTCCACTGCTGCTGGAGTTAAACAGAGAGATCCTTCTGCTGAGACAGGCTGAGGAGCTGCAGGTGTTATGGGGTAGTCCCGTCACATGACTGTGTTATGGGGTAGTGTCACATGACTGTGTTATGGGGTTAGTGTTAGTGTTATGGGGTAGTGTCACATGACTGTGAATCACATGACTGGAATCACGTGGAGTATCACGTGACCGTCCCGTCTCTCTGTCTTTTGAATTACAACTTTATTTAACAAACAACAGATAATTTATTGAACATACAACAGATCATCTGCACAGACAGGACTTATATGACTGATATATATGTATATATGTATATATACATATATATGTATATATCTATGTGTATATATATATATGTATATGTGTATATATATATATGTGTATATGTATGTATATGTGTATATGTATGTATATGTATATATGTATGTATATGTATATATATATATATATATATATATATATATATATATATATATATATATATATATATATATATGACTGGAATCACTTGAAGTATCACGTGACCGTCTTTTTTGTTTTTTTGACACATTAGACTCAACGAAGGCTTATTTTGTCGCTCTCATCTGTATTATACCATAAAGATCAGTGACAAAAACAGAACAGCCGTGCAGCCCTTCCACCACTACTCATAAACATGTAGGCTACTGGAGATAAAACATGACCCTGGGAGGCCCTGTTTTCCCATAAGACCATTGCTTTAATTGAATAAGAAAGATCGCAGTAACACTCATAAACAAATGTCCTTTACACACATACACAAACAAATTGTATCGTAGAGATGATTTATCTTTGTTTATTACATTCTTCATCAAAAACAACCACTTTTAAAAGACTTTCATTACAAAAAATGCCCATCCAGAGACCTCTAATAGTACATGGGTAACAGAGGACCCCAAACTTATCCACAGTAAATTCCTGAGAGAAGTAAATGACTCATAACACAGTTGTGATGAACATACAATGTTGAATTTTCTTTCTTAGTCCTGCTGAGTCCTTTGACAGTCTTTTAATATTACTGTGCATATTATATGCACAGCAAAAATCCACTTAAATCCCATTGATCACCTAATGTAACATAACACACACACACACACACACACACACACACACATTACAGTAAAGCGTAACAGAGATGCCACTTGACCTAAAGACTTGCTCGTGATTTAATTACAACTCTCTGATGTTAGACCACTCCCTCCAGTTTCAGGCACCAGGCATTTGCAGGAGATGCTGGCATAGTAGGCATAAGAATCGTCAGTCCAGCTGTTGGTGTCAGCGGTGCCCACTTCAGAGGTACATCGGGATAGTCCATGAGTGTAACCTGTGGATTTTAAAAGAACATGAAGAGTTTATAATGATGACGAATGTAGTTAGCTGGGATTAAACGTTATAGGCATAAAGTTGTCAGGGTTACTTTTGTGGCTCCAGTCACCCTTGGCGCTGCGAGCTGAAGGAGTTGTTTGGACGGCCAGCCAAGGATAATGGCATTAACGGTATTGTTTTTGGCAGTGTACCTACAATAGGAGCAAAAGTGGATTATTTTACATCACATAATCAAAAGATATTTCTACCTTGCATAATGAGCATAAATAGGAGGGGAAAAAAATAAAGTCACAATCTCACTCTCACCAGACAGTGACCGTGCTGTTCTCTGTCTGGACCCTCCAGGGTTTGGAAGCATAGATTGCCTCCCCATTGATCCCCAACCAGACACCAAGTCCCCTCAGCCTCTCCTCAAACACTGGGGCAATCATGCCATCTGACATGGGCCCAATGTTCAGCAGGTAGTTCCCACCCAGTGCCACAACATACACCATGTCCTGAGGAGAGAGAGTGTTAGATTAACACAAGAAGACTGGACGAACACGAGTCTTAGGTGATGACCTACTGTGACCTTTCACCTTTATGATGGACGGCAGGTCCATGAGCTCGCTTAGCTTCATGTGTCTTCGGTAGCCCCAGGAAAGAGTGTCGATGGACTGGCACTTCTCCCATTTGTGGTCTGGAAGTTTACCAGGCGTGTACCGGTCAGCACAGTTGTAGTAGCCTCCATGTTTGCAGTAGCAGCCCTTTCCCCACCTGTCATTGGTCACCACCACATCCTGAAGAAACACAAAAGTGGTTATCTACAAAAAAAGAGACTGCTGCTATTTATCCAACAATTGTATTTTTTAATGTTATACCAATGATACAATTTTGTGCTGAAAAAAATATGATTAAATAGACACGGTTTAATAAACGTTGTTGTAAAAGCTTTATCCTACTTTGATTGGGCTGTCATTGTAGAGCCAGGCCAGGAAGTGGGTAGAGTTCCAGTAGGTGTCTGGGGCTTCCCAGTCCCCATCAGACCAGATCAGATCAGGTTTGTACGAGGTCACGAGGTCCACTAGCTCTGGAATAGCCTTATGGGCAACAAAGTCCTGAGTCTTGAATCCAGAGGCTCGGTCTGCCAAGTAAAGGGGATTGTACCATTCAAATAGAGAGTGGTACAGACCAAAGTGCAATGACCTGTCAACAGAGACATATGAGTGAATATATAAAGCAGTTTTGCCCCGTCAATTTTTTATGTCAACTATTTCCAACCTGACTCATTTAAGATTTACAGAATGCATGCAAATATAAGATGTTGTTTTGTGACATCGACCATTGGGTGCTGCCCTGATGAAAAACAATCATTATTTTCATCATGTCTTATTGTTACCTTAACTTCCCTTTCTTAATTTGCGGTACTGATCACTAGGCATTTAAAAAGAATAAGTTGTAATTAAATTAATATAGATTTATTCACTTCTTCCTGACAGCTGCAGCCAGTTCTCCCACCAGGTCCCGATGAGGACCTACATCCATGGAGTTCCAGTTAAAGGAGGTTGCTGAGGGCCAGTTTGCGAATCCTTCATGGTGTTTGGATGTGAATACCACATACCTGTTAAAGCATGTACACAAAAAATGCCTTTACACATAATAATAATAATAATAATAATAATAATAATAATAATAATAATAATAGCTTTATTTATATAGCACCTTTTAAAACAAGGTTTACAAAGTGCTTCGACAGACAAGGCAGCAAAACAGTGCAATAGAAGAAACATTAAGAACAATCGTTAGGATAAAACTAAGCTAAGAAACAAAATGAAATAACAAGTGACAATCAAAGAAACGAACAAAATACATAAAATCAAGTGAAATAGGTAAACATAAAATAGTAAACGAATATAAGATAAAATACTAAAAACCAAATTAAAACGAAACATTAAAACGACGACATCACATAAAAGCCATTCTGTAAAAATGTGTTTTAAGAAGTGATTTAAAAGAGATTACTGATTCTGCAAGCCTTATCTCCTCTGGGCTGACATGACATGACATGACAGACAACACACAGCACACAATAATACTCAGTTAAAAGTATTGTTGTCTGACTTCTGAGAGAAACTTATTCTTTTATTATGAATAATAAAGAAAGAAGACTGTATAGTGACTGTTGTGCCTGAAGTAACACTGCCTAAATCATGCAAACAAATGACACAGAGAACAATAGACAAAAAAACAGGTCTGTGCACATTGTTATGGCTGTATGATAGACCTTATAACCTCACCTTGCTCCAGAGGCTTTGAATATATCCGCCCACTCATTCGGATCAAAGAATTCTGCACGAAACTCGGGCGCAAAATCCGCATACTCAAAGCCAGGGGGGTAGTTTTTCTGCATGAATAGTACATTAGCTGGGACCTTATCCGTCTTCCACCAGGACCAAAACCACTCACTGTACCGCCCGAAGCCAGGGACCGAGAAGACTCCCCAGTGGACAAAAATCCCGACCTTTGCCTCGTCGTACCACTGGGGCAGGGGTCTGGCATCCAGACTGGTCCAGTCTGCTTCATAGCGCGCTGTGCACCCAGGTACCCACACCAGGAGGGCTATTACACAGAGTATAGGTAGAATACATCCAGCTCGCATGTGAGAGGACATGGTTCCTCGAGACTAAATCTGTAACTCCTATTTTGAGGAAGTTCGTTGGTATAGTCAGTCCTGACAGGTTTATTTGTCCACCTGTCAGAGGCATTGGATTTGCATGGAAACTTGAATAATGTTGTGGGCAGGGCAAACTGTGTTGCAACCCTCCTGCAGAAGTTCTTCCATGGGATGTGTTAGATAAATCTATAAAGTCGATCCTACTGAGATTATTTGATTCATTGTTAATGTTATGCAAATCCAACAAAAACAAACAAACAAACAAACAAACAATTATGTTAACAGGTGTTATGTTTCCTATCATATGACTGGAATCACATGAAGTATCACGTGACTTCCCCGTCTGTCTGGTTTTTTTTTTTTTTGTTGTTTTTTATTACAACTTTATTTAACAAACAAAAGACAATTTATTGAACATACAACAGACCATGGAAGACCACCATCTGCACAACAGACCATGGAAGACCACCATCTGCACGGACAGAACGTATACATTTATTCATATGTGTGTGTATATATATATATATATATATATATATATATATATATATATATATATACAGTACCAGTCAAAAGTTTGGACACACCTTCTCATTGTTTTTTCTTTATTTTATTTTTTTCTACATTGTAGATTAATATTGAAGACATCCAAACTATGAAGGAACACATATGGAATTATGTGGTAAACAAACAAATGCTCAACAAACCAGAATATGTTTGATATTTTAGATTCTTATATTCTTATATATTTTAGAGAAGTAGTTGAATGAGAAGGTGTGTCCAAAACTTTTGACTGGTACTGTATATATATTTATACTTCTGATTTCTTTTGGAAATTTCAATTATTCACAATCTGTTGTTTTTTTGTAAATACACAAAATTCAAATACAAGAAGAAAACAAATAAGGAAATAATCCAACTACAGAACATTTTGAAACTCTTTATGATGCATGGAAACGGGCAAAGGCTTTCTTTGTACAATTGATAACATCATTTATTTTAAGAAAAATAAATGAACTGACTCAAAAACATTTTTTGTATATGTCCCAACATATGTGGTTTGGAGAAAAAAGAAGGGTACATAATATTGTGTTAATAAGTTATGCACTTTTTTATTCTTGCGCCCAGTGGGCATCTTTCTTTGAAAATGAACAGGACGCCATCTGTGAACAAGGTTTTCAGCTCTTTACTAACATGACCCATAGTAAGCAGTTGTGGAATATTTGAAGGTGATAAGAATATATTACAGAATATAGTCAGTTTTTGTGGTTTGTTTTCTTTATATATTATCAATACTACCATGCAATTACCCTGCTTAGCTTCCGAGATCAGACGAGATCGGGCGTGTTCAGGGTGGTATGGCCGTAAGCAAATATTGTGCCTACCAAAGGGCCTTTTAAAGATACTATATCACCACGCTTTGCTCTTTCGTCTATACAGGGAGCTCCTGCAGATTGCCAGACACACTCACAGCTTTTAAATGTCAAATCAGAATGTACAAAGTGGCTATAAGGATCACAAATGTAGTGCAGTAAAAAGATTAATATTTACTGTTGAAATGTAGAATACGTTAGCATAAAATTGAAAAGAAAATGATCGATGAGCTTAGGAATGATGAAAGCCATCATTTAACTGGATTTGTGTCATTTCTATACCGGCAAGTCATGATCTAGCTATTTCCTTCCCACCCAGTCGGTGTCCACTGAAAAAGCAGCAGCGCCCTCTGCTTTTTGTAAAGAGGAGTGAAAAAAGCTTACAGCACCTGGTATTCAATTCAATTCAATTCAATTCAGTTTATTTTGTATAGCCCAGAATCACAAATTACAAATTTGCCTCAGAGGGCTTTACAATCTGTACACATGCGACATCCTCTGTCCTTCCCTCACATCGGCACAGGAAAAACTCCCCTAAAAACCTCTTTAACAGGGAGAAAAAAGGAAGAAACCTCTGGGAGAACGACAGAGGAGGGATCCTTCTCCCAGGATGGACAGAATGCAATAGATGTCATGTGTACAGAATGAGCAGCATAACAGAGATACAACACATTCAATGTATATGACATAAATGATTCATATAATAAGACTACTTATAATAACAGCAGCAATTATTATAGTAGAATTATAATTATGAAAATAGGGATAGTAATGTGATTAATAATAATAATCGAAGTAGCAGTGGGTGTCAGTCGGCTCACAGCAGGAGGCACGACTACGGTCCAGGTACCACAACGATTCATGGAAACCTGCAGAGCGAGAAAGCAAAAAGGGCTTCAGGGTGGAAGTAAAGCTAAAATGCTTAATGGTACAGGTAATAGTAATAGTAATGTGACTAGTAGTAATAATAATGGTGGTAGCAGTCGGTGTCAGCAGGGCCGTAGCAGGATGCACGACCACGGTCCAGGTACAGCCACGATTTATAGAAGCCTGCGAAGCGAGAAAGCACAAAGACTCCAGGGTACAAGCAAGTCAATAAGCGTAATAGTACAGGCAATAATAATAGTAATGTGACTAATAATGATAGTGGTAGTAGTAGTGGGTGTCAGCAGGGCCTCAGTAGGTGGCACGATGACAGTCCAAATATAACCCCGATTCCTGGGAACCTGCGAGGCGAGAAAGCACAAGAACTCCGGGGAAGAAGCAAAATCAGTAATGTGCATAAATAGGAGATTAATACATAAAGATGGAGGGAGAGAAGAGGAGAGAGGAGCTCAGCGTATCCTAGGTAGTCCCCCGGCTGTCTAGGCATATAGCAGCATATCTAGGGGCTGGACCAAGGCCAACCTGAACCAGCCCTAACTATAAGCGCTATCAAAAAGGAAGGTCTTAAGCCTGCTCTTGAAAGTGGTGAGTGTGTCTGCCCCCCGGACTGAAACTGGAACCTGGTTCCACAGAAGAGGAGCCTGATAACTGAAGGCTCTGGCTCCCATCCTACTTTTATATACTCTAGGAACCACAAGTAACCCTGCATTGATGGAGCGCAGCTCTCTAGTTGGGTAATATGGAACTATAAGTTCCTTAAGATAAGACGGTGCCTGGCCAGTTAGAGCTTTGTAGGTAAGTAAAATAATTTTAAATTCTATTCTTGATTTAACAGGGAGCCAGTGCAGAGAAGCTAATACTGGAGTAATATGATCTCTTTTCTTAGTTTTTGTTAGAACACGTGCTGCAGCATTCTGGATCAACTGTAAAGATCTAAGAGACCTATTAGAGCAGCCTGATAATAAGGAGTTACAGTAATCTAGTCTACAGGGAACAAATGCATGAACTAGTTTTTCTGCATCGCTTTGAGACAGGATTTGCCTGATTTTCGCAATGTTACGTAAATGAAAAAAGGCTATCCTTGAGATCTGTTTTATATAAGTGTAGCCCTGTGTGACGCACACAAAATGTATGGTCACATTTTTGTTTATTTGATTAATATATGATGTAATGTACTGTTAGTTAAAATATTCAATGAAATAGAATCATCTATTATACTAACTTCCTCAGAAGTATATTTCACCCTGTGGCCACTAGGCGGCAGTGCAGCGCTGTGGTTCAGGATGTGCGCACGCAACGTCTTCCCACAGCGGGAAAACTCTCAATGAAGACGCCACAGAACTGCCTGCTTCTTCATTTATTCCTGTTTTCACAGGTTAGTAATATATGTAAATACAAAATAAACACGATTTGAATAGAGACAAATGTTTATAGAACAATTGTTAAAATTTGTGTTTCATGTATTTGTTTAGAGGCAACGTGAGTTCGGTATTAAGACTGACTGTCGGATGCTAACGTTAGCTTAGCTGAACGATAATAGCAGTACATTCCTCTGGGTTTTCTGGCTCCTGCACATCATAATATTTGTAAATAATGAAGTGATATAAATCTGTATGTTCAATGAGTTGTGTCACACTGAGTATGTTGGTTAAATGTGACCGAAAGATGTATATTAGTGTTGTGCCTGTTTGTTAGCCTGTGTTAGCCTCGTCGTATTGTTGGCGCCGCCATTGTTAGAGATCCGTGACGTCACCTACACCAGTAGCTGTGGGACGGCTAGAGAGGGTTTTAGAGAGGGTTTTAGTTTTTAGGAGAACTGTTGTCTCAACACACTAGTGTGTTGGAATGGCACTGGCACAAGTTAAAAATATATGAACCCCATTTTTGTTTATTTGATTAATATATGATGTAATGTACTGTTAGTTAA